>NC_047533.1:33586444-33753944 GCF_012275295.1 Melopsittacus undulatus
ATAGTAAAGAGTCAGAAACATAAACTGTGAACATGCCTAAATCATCCTATAGGTGTTAAGTAAGCGATTTCTTTTCTGTTCTTCATATGAAGTTGCAAACACCAACTTTTATTTCCTATTTTGATTTGATACCTGTGGGTTTGGCCCAACTAGAAAAGCTGATGAAGAAACATTTTTCTATAATGATCAAAGATTCAAATGAACACAGGAAGAAACGATTTCCAAACAACATGTAGCACCAGCTACAGGGTGTTCCAGAATGCTCCAATGGGATAAAACACCTGCAGAACCCCTTTTTCTCTCCAAAAAGTGGCAGGGGAGGAGCACAGGTGGACTCTTAAGTTTGTAGCTCTTTTTTTTCAAGAACAGCTCATGTAATTATGTGTTACTCAGTAAACTTCAGAGCTTTGTTGGACTGTTTTTCTGACAGATCAGGATCAACAGCACACCTTCTGATACTTAGAATTCTGTTTGGTTCTGAAATATTAACTATTACCAAAGGCAGCAAGGATTCAAGACAAGAGGAATAGAAACTGGAAATGAGGAGTTTCAGAATGACACTAGTTTCTGTATCAGCAGAAGGCAGAGAGGAGAGGGAAGATGTTTTTTTCAGGAAATGAGCTGTGGTGGGGAGGGAGGAATGAGGAGACAGACACTCAAGTCTTTTCTCTTAAAGTGTTTCCAGGCATGTAGAGAACTTTCTGGAAATGGCATGTCACTACATTCTGTAAATGAGAATTCATACTGCTTAGATTAAAATTAGTAAAAACCAATAGATCTGCTAGTAGAAGGTAAGAAGAATGGGATTGTAGTAGATTTAAAACTTATGTTCCTTTTTCTTGTACAGGGCTGGTGTGGATGGAAAGGCCCTGAATTCTGGAACAAGGATGCCTATTACAATCTCTGCCTACCTCAACGACCCAAAACTATTTAAAATCCACTCTTCTGCTGGAACATGCTAAAACAGAATACTGGCTGGTCTAGATAATGACTGTTATGTTAATACTCAAAACCATGCTTTCAGTCAGTCAGAACCCAGGTGAAACCAAAATGTTGCTGGTTAAAGAATTTTATTTTTTAATGAAACCTTTAAAAATAAGAGTTATCTGCTGTGAACTGTATTTCTTACAAATACATTTATTAGGTAACTAATATTATTCTTTTGGCAAGGACAACTTTATGTTCATACAGCATTTTTATTAGGCTAAGATCCTTACAGATTAAATGCCTAATCCTTTTAGTTATGGAATTCTTTCTTGCCAAAAAGACTAATTGCCCTCTGCCTGTCAAGTCACATAGCACCAGCTGCCTTGTGCATGACGAATACAGACCAGGGTATGATTGCTGCTGGTACTGTTGATAACATTGGAGGTGTGGGAGAAAAATGGCTTTATGTAATGAATTTTATGAACTTTGTTCTCACATTTAAACAGGAAAAAAGAGAGGGAATTGTTATATACTCCATTTATTTATAGCGGTATGAGTAACAACTATTCTAGGGGAGAAAACCCAACCGAACAACGTAACACCAACAACACAACAGTCTTCTTTAAGAAGTAGAAACAAACGAGCTTTCGTCCTTCTTGGAAGGAGACAATGTACCAGCACATACATACACATCTGGCTGCTCATGTATAGTATAGTCATGCTTCTTCAGACTTCAGATTCCCCTTGATTTCATTTTGGGATAACAAGCTGTTTTTCAGGAGACCAGATCTGTCATACAAACAAACGAGTAATTCTGTAGCTGCTTTATCATTACATCAGTAAAATTACCTGGGATTCCACCCTATTCACCCCACAAAGTAATCTTTTCCATGGCATTGCCCATGCACTGTCTGGTTTTTGGTAAGACCATAACTCTAAATACTTATGCAAGCTGATCCTTACGAGCAGGCTTCTAAATCCAAGTGCGACGTACCCAACACCAAGTTTATTTACTTAAATGATAAAGAGTATTCAAAACCTATTCTGAACTGTCATAAACCAACAGTATACACACCACCTGATCTTCTCCTCTTCCTGCTTGTGGATCTGGTGGTTTCACCTTCTTGTTTCTGTGCAGCTGGATCCTCTCTCAGCAAGCCATGGTTGTCCCTTGCTGAGTAGCCAGACTGCCCTCTCAGTTTCATTGTCTGAGTGTGCTGAGTTGTCCTGAGGAACCTGGCACATTCCAGAAAGCCATAAGCCAGGGCCAGGTCTGCTGCTGTTTGTCCGCTGTTGTTGCACAAGCTGAAACAGAGTTAACAATAACCATTCCATTAAAATCCAATATATATAATGAGCAAGCATTCTTCAATTTGATTAAGTGGTAACTTCAGATGGAGGTATAAAGGTAAGTACAGAGAACTGATACCAAGAAGGCTTGCCAAGGGTAGCATGGCAAGCTCAAAACTCATATGAGGGTTGGTTTTAAATGCACCAAGGAATAAGTGTTTTAAAATCTGTCATTAGACAAATGACTGGCTCAGCATATCAGAAAGGCAAGAAGAGGATGAGTGCCCTCAGAATGGAAAACTTACAAGGAAAACTTACAATCAGGAATATTCTCTTAGCACTTTCTGTAGAGGTTTTTAACACGGAACTGAACAACAGCATATGGTCTATGCTACTTCGGTGTTTATGGCAGTTTTTCGTACTGGTCTTAATGACAACATTCAAGCTATATAGTCTTGGCATGAATGTTCTGAACAAGGGAAAGTATTTGTAAAATATACATATCCTCTGACACTTTTTGAAATAACTAAACGTAGCCCAACTTACTCAATTTTGGCATCACCCGCAACAAGCAGAGCAAGACATTCCAAACTCCCAACTCTTGCTGCTTTATGAATCGGGGCTTCTCCAAGGCAATCCTAAAACCACAGTTTATATGTAGCAGTCAATTTGAAGGAAGGGGAATAAAATGAGGCTATCTTGCTCTCTATCATGACTGTTTATGGAGTGTCTGTTATGAGTTGAGAAAGATTAAAGGACAATAGCTAGTATAGTGTACTTGATAAGTGTTTAGTGTATTCATCACAGCAAAGCAGTAAACCTGTCCCATACAACAGTCATTGTTCAACCTTTACCTTCTAATAGATGAGGTACACAGAGTACAGGCTGTACACTGAAGAACAGCATCTTTCAGCACCATTCAGGGATTGCTGTGGCAAATAGCTTGCTGCTACCAGCTCAGAGGTATAGGCAAATTAAATTGCAGAGAGAGGAAGAATCCTTACATTTACTGGAAGTAAGGATTTGACTTTGGAGGAAAAAGGAATGCTCATTTGTGTAAAAAAAAAGGAGGTTCTTTTGACATCTGCATGCAGGATTGTAAGTGAAAATCACATTATACAGAGCAAATGAAATCACTAATGCAATATAGACAGGATTTCTGGTTCACTGAAAAATAAAGTTATTCTAAAATAAGCAACCTCGATACCTCATGAAATACAAGTGTGTATACAAAATCTTAAATAAAAAAAATATTCAAATAATATAACCTGAATTTACTGACATGCCAGGTTAGAAATGGGAGGAAAACTTGTGTATTTCACCTGTTGGTTCAAATTCGCTCCCGTCTGCAGTTGCCAAAGTAGGAAGAAGGCTTCCCCACCGCAGGCAGCCAGGTGAGCTGGAGACTGACCAAAGGCATCTGCAGGTGCATTCACTGCAGCTCCTGCCTCCAGCAGACCGCTCAGACTACCGGACTGAAATAAAGGGAAGGCTGTTATTGCCAAAGAGCGCTGCTCCATAGCGGGCACACCCCGTCGCACATCCCCAGCCCGTTCCATTCCCTGAGCCAGCAGCCCTGCCGGACACGGGCAGTGTGCCAGCGCACCGGCAGCCGCCCCGCTCACCTCCGCACCGCAGCCCAGCACCACCATCACCGCCCGCTCGCCGAGCTCCCGCCCCTGCCAGCAGCGGCACGTACGCAACCGCACAGCCGCCTCACCGCCCCCCCCCCTCCCCCGGGTTGTGAGGGCCGGCGGCCGCGGCGCCATGTCGCGGGGGCTGCCCCGGCACGTCTCTCACACGCGGTCCCGCCGGCTGACCCAGCGGGGCACTCGCCATGGCGGTGGGTCGGGGCTGCTGCTGGCAAGGGCGGCTCCCACGGCGGTCCTGCCCGCGGGCCATGGCGCTGGCGGGGGAGGGCGGTATCCCGACAGACCTGGGTCTAGGGAAATAAAACCCAGTGGATTAACTTGGACCTCCCCTCCGCCCAAAATCCTTAGGTCAGCAGGCAGAAACCAACCCCTGCTGCCTTCCTGCCGAGCTGTGCCACTGGGATAAGGGGACTGAATGGACAACACAGACTCGGCCATCTCTGAAGCCCAAGGCTCCATGCAGCCAGGACTCGGTACAGCACATGCATCCCCAGCCTGAGTGGGACTAGGACTGGTGATGGGGGATTCTGGAGTCCCAGCCTATTGCACCTCCATTCAAAATACATTTGGAAAACACAATCTTTATGTTCACTTCTTCGAGCATTAACTTCCCCGGAGAGGGTCAGACCTTACAGGCCAAGTTCACAAAGCTTTCCAGCCACAGGCCTCTGCACTGGAAACCAGGACCAGCCATAGCAACACTCAAAGAGACCATGAGAATGCCTGGAATCCATTCTGAACATGACGACAATGACTTTCAGTGGCAAAACCTGCTTCCCCCCCAGCAGAGCTTTAGTACTCTGTATCTGTGGCTGTTGGGAAAGGCAGGGAGGGTGAGTGGCATGTCCACACGCAGAGTAAAACATTCTCCACCACTGACTGCTCTGAGCTTCCGCAACAATGGCATAACTTCCCTTTGCACGGACGGAGCATTTGCTCACATGTTTTAAAGTAACTGCCTGTCCTTTCCCTGCTGTACAATCCAGTCTGGCAGAGGATTCAATTACTGCTAATGGTGCTTCCCAATTACAAGCTTCAAGTGAGGAGTCAGTGTCTGAGGTATACAGTTTTCTTCCCTTAGCACTACGGTATTTCCTTCTATGTCAGATGCCTACAAGTTTGTTATGGAAGTTACTCATAATCACAACCATCACTTTAAAAAAATAAATAAAAAGTCATGTGTTTTAAAAAAATGAAATCCCATGGGTTTGATAAACAGAGTTAGGGGAAAAGCAGCCTAACAGTTTTCCTTTAGGGTATATAGAGTTATGAAATAAATGCACAAACATTATGACAATTACCTCCTGCTTCCCCTTTCAGAAAGGAAATATAAATCATTAAGTAGTGGAATATAAACACAGACAATCTCTTCTTCAACAGTGTGTAAATCCAGGTACAAAGGCAATGTATCAGTTCAGCAGAATCATTTCAGTGGCAGTTTTCACCTCTCCTTTCATATGGAAATACACGTGTGATTACCAGATTACTAGATACTACCCAACAGCTACCCAAGCCAACCAGTTAATAAAGAAATTAAATCCCTACACTTCCATCTGCACATTGTAAGGCATGAAATACACAGCTGCACAAATGCCAGAAATCCACAGTCATTGTTTATGCAATGGCAAAGACTCTTCTGAAAAAAACACATACCCAGAAGCAGCTTTAGGCCTGGATTGCCCAAAAGGATGTTTTATTTTAAAGCCTTCCGTCCCCTACATGACCTCAGCAATTCCCAGGTGTCAAAGTTGAGGAATCCCATCTTTCCAGCTGAACCACCTACAGACTGGCATCCTGCCAGTCCCAACTCTCTTCATATTACTGCTGTTAATTAGTTCTTGAGCTTCCTGTCACATTTTGCTCACATCATTAGTGCCTGCAAAACGCTTCTACTGCTGAGTAACTGTTACTTGAATTGGTTATAAACACATGCAGCTGGTCTGGAATATAACTCGCTAAAAATCCCTCTGCACTTTGAATCTCAGACCACACATCTTGCATAGGTATCAAGGAAAATGATATTGGAGGAGCCAGCCCTAATAAACATGCATAAGCAATGGGATGAGCTAAGGTGTGCTGCTGAACCTCACACCCTTAAGTGTCGAAAGCAGCAACCAGCGTTAACTGCTTTTGCTGGAGGGTACTGCTGCTTCCACAAGCTGTTCATCATCCTGCCTGTTTAGTCCAAGTAATTCACTGATGCTTCACAAAAAGTTTATTTCCTGTAGACTTCTTGGCCTGTATCATCTACACAAAGCAAATCAGGATGAGCTACAGGAGGGCTTGGCAGCTGAAGTCAGCTGGGACTGTTGGATAACGTCATGTGGAGCCCACAGGTTTAACCACATAAAACCACAAGCATTACCCTCCTGCTCTGTTGCCTCTGTCCTTGTTGCTATAGACACAGAGTGCGCTGCCAGAAATAGCAGGATGATAATCATCTGGGAGGAAAATAAACGGCAAAACTGAAATCAAAGCTGGGAATGCAGCTAAGGATTATTTTTAAAGTACTCACGCAGCATTTTGGTGGTGTATCCTTTTTTTTGTAGGAGACAGCCAGAAGCTATCAACAGAAGTAGAAATAATGTGTTACATTTCAGGAGAAATCAGCTTCACACAGCATTTCTCCTCAAATATCTTTGCAACTTTGACAGTGTCTAAAAGGGGAAAACAAACTACAACAAATGGTTTCTGATCCCTGGGAATGGTGAAGCCCCCGTGTGCTAGGCTGTTACACAGCCTCACCACCTTTTAACTGAATCACATTCAGAGTTTCTGTTGGTTTTGCTTATAATCTCTTTTTGCATGGCATTTTATTGCTTTTAATTTGCAACAGGATGGGCAGGCAGTAGGAAAGATCCAGTGGATGGACAAACACAGCCTGCCCTAACCCACCATGTATTTACACATTGTTTAGCACTAGCCAACAGCTAGAAATGTTATTTCCACAGACTGCTAGCCCATATGACTGCTATAGAATCACAGAATGGTTTGGGTTGGAAGGGGCCTTAAAGCTCACCCAGTTCCAACCCCTGCCATTGGGCAGGGACACCTTCCACTAGACCAGGTTACTCCAAGCCCCGTCCAGCCTGACTTAGCGTCACTCTCGTTTCTTTCAGAAAATGGACCAACCCAAAAGGGAAAACGCCAGCGTTACCTTCCCTGCCTTCCTACTCCTCCTTCTGCCTGGTCAGAGGCCGTGGGACCACAAGGCCCAGCTACCCAGCAGTGCTTGATCCCGATACAGTGCAGGCTGGGCTGGGTGGTGCTTCGGGACAGCAAGGGGGGCAACTGACACGCAACCGCCATTAGCCAACCGGCATCATCCCGCCGGAGCCGCCTGCCTCAAGGCGCTCCGCCGCTCCCCTGCGCGGGGCGGCCGCTGTGACCGCCACCGGCAGCCCGGGCAGCCCGACACCAGCGAGGGCCGAGCTCCAGGCCAGCCGGCACCCTGCCGGGGGGGGATGAATCTGCGCAGCGAGCCCCTGCCCCTGGCCTGCAGCACCCAGCTCGACCCTGAGGCATCAGGTACAGACCCGGCCCTCGGGGCTGCTCCCCCCCACACACACTCCCTTCAGCCGGGGCTGCGGGAGTCCCACAGCGTCCCAGCAGGCGCTGTAAGGCATTTCGTGATGCGAAGTACCCTCTCTAGCTTAGATTTGCTTTTAAGCGATTCCACAGCAAACTGAACCTTCACAAGGTCCTCACTAAACTTTATCCCTTTAATCACATAGCCCTTTCATCTTAGTCCTTTAAAAGGTGCAAACAGAAGGGGACTGCACCAGTTGCAGACCTTTAGTGTGCTTATCGGTGCCGTTCTGCTTTGGGAAAATAGCCCTAATGCTTGTCAATTTTTAAGCAGAGAACTGCAACCATGCTGCTTTATTTGCAAAAGCTGAGGAGCTGCTGGTGAAGAGGATGGCAAGTGGAGATCCTGTGGCATGGTTTTTGAGAGGACAACTGTACTACGAAGAGGTTGTGGTTTTCTTCTTTTAATGAAATACTGTAAAGCTGACCTTTTTTTTTAAATACAATTTCAGTGGGAAAAGAGACACCTTAACCCGAAAGAGATGCCTATACCTGGGGTTTTTTTCCCCATGAAAAGCACCAGGTGTTCCCCCATGTAAGTTTTTCCTGCACAGTCCCCAAGCACTTGGTGGTGGCTCCCAAGGATCGGGTTAAAGAAGCAGCAGCATGTCCCTACAGCTGACTTTGAAGCTGAGCTGGTTTTTGACCAGCTGACTGGCCAACCATCACAGACTGTTTTCAGTTATGTGGTTGTGGTCCCTGACCCCAGACACAGCTTTTGATCTTTGATGTGTACCTAATTGCCGGTTTTGAGTTTACTCTTTGTATAACCAACCCTTTGTTGAGATGTAAAAGTAGATTCTTATAAACCCTCGAGGTATAAGAATATCTCACTTAAGGGATGTCAAATAGACATGGCAGGGCATCTGGATTAGACATTTACCTCCTTGAATGAAAAAGATGGCATTTGGGAGGAGAAAGATGGTCAGTCTGTCTTTTGGTTTCAGAGATTATGTTTGTATAACACTAGTTGTTTGAAAGTCCTGAGTGCTTCCAGCCTATCCAGCTTTCTTGTGGTTGTTGACATACTCTGTTTCCAATTTCTACAACTTCTGTAGTTGTTCTATGCAAATTTTTGCTCTTTGTTCATGAGGGAAATGCTCCAAGTTGAAAAACTGCAAGAGAGTATGTATCAGAGTGAGGCAGCCATACGTACCCTTTGTACTGTTCTGTCTTTCCCAGGGGTTGTATGAAGAAGCATTAATACAATTTGAAAAAATCAAGGATGTAGATTTTCAAGCAATGTATCAGCTTGGTGTAATGCATTATGATGGACTAGGCACTACAGAAGACCCTGTAAGTAATATAGCAGCATGATTTTTACTTTCCTTTTAATATTAGCTGATGATTACTAAAACCTGCTTTATAAGCTTGATTATGTAGCTTAAAATAAGCAGGTCTTTGATTCACAATTAGCTTCAAGAAGTACAGGTGTTTAAAAAGCATCATTAAAGATAGAGGGTTGTGGGCTGAAGTAGTTCTCAAAAATAGCTATAATAAAATAGGTTCATTTGAAAAAGACAGTAATCAGTATTTTAAATTATGAATTTTAAAGGTTTGGTTGTGCTGTGTGGAAGCTGTTTTAAAATTGCTGTTTGTTACTTATTAATAAGCAGTGTATCTAAACGAAAATGTGTAAAAACAGAAATCAAACTATATAGTTTTACACAAAGATGTTTTTTAAGGTACTTTCTAGTCTCTTAACATGGATACTAAAGAAGATTATGCTTCTGCCAGTGGTTGGCAGTAACGTTTTAAAATTAGAGAAATAATTACATTTTCAAGAATTTGAAGCATTCAAATTGAAGAGTCACATTGCAGTAAAGGAAGATGAATTAATTGCTGCCATAAGAAGAGATCTAATTTATTGGAGAACATCACTTAAAAGAGTGGTATGAAGAGAGAATACAAATAGGGTAAAAGAAAGGGTACGTAACAAGATGGGAGGGGCAAAAATAATCAAACAGCATATGAACAAATCAGACTCTTGTACTGAGAGGATTGTCAGCAGAACAGAAATTATGCGGCTGGTTTTCAGAGGTGGTTCGTTTGTTCTGTATGCTGTATGCCTGCATAAGTACCACATTGGTTTGTTTGCAAATAAACATATCAGTAAAGTTTTATTTCTTTTTTGTGTATTTCAGTATGAGAGAGGTGAGTAAGAGAGGAACCTTTAGCAAAGGACTGTCTCCAGTGCATTTAAACAGGGTGGCCATGCTAAATCCTAACAGTGTAAATCTTGTTTCCAAAATACTTTTGAGGTCCCTGGATGATACACCATGCATCTGCTCATACACAATGTTTGTTTTCCATATGCTTATTTAACATTATCATTTTTTTGTCCATTATGAATTTAAGGTATTTTTAATGGAAAGTCTTCAGAGTGTATTAGTGTTACCACTTTGCCTTTTGTTAAGGTTATTCTATGATTTCAGATACATTATGCAATATGAGAAAGTTTACAGAAGATCAGTATTGAAAAAGTAGCATGTTTAGAATGTGACATTCATTTATGAAAATACAAGAGTATTTCTCAGAATTTTTTTATCAATGAAGAAGAATATACTATTAGATGAACATTTATAAGGAAATGTTTCACATTAAAAATATGTCACAGCCAAAAATCTAGGGGCTGTCTAGTAACCAAAGATCAGTTCTGCTTTGCTATGACACTGTTCTCCGGACTGTCCTACTAATATGCCTCAGCCTTTCTTCACTGTGGAAAACTTACCTGTTTTGCAGAACATAGTGGATTGTCAGGTTCTTTATCTCATCCTCTTCAGAGTCTGAATGTAGTAACCAAAATGTCTCAATTTTTAGGAGAGGGGAGTGGAATACATGGAGAAAATACTCTACTCTGATTCCCCAAAAGCAAGACACTTGAAGTTTTCAGCTGCATACAATCTTGGCAGAGCATATTATGAAGGATGTGGTGTCAAGCAGTCAACTGAAGAGGCTGAAAGGTAATGGCAGTCAGTAATTTTCCTGACGAATATAAGATGCTGCATTACTTGAACTTTCTTTGTCCTCATTTTCTTAGGTTGTGGCTTTTTGCTGCAGACCATGGAAATCCAAAAGCAAGCGTAAAGGCCCAGAGTACTTTAGGAATGTTTTATTCTATGTCGCCTCAAAAAGACCTGAAGAAGGTAAAGCCCACTTGTACCTTTTGAGTTTCATAAGTCCCAGTTAATCTTGACATTGCAGAAAGATTCACGGGTTAAAACTTAAACGGGAAGTTTAGATTGGATATAAGGAAGAAATTCTTTACCATTAGGATGGTGAGGTACTGGAATGGGTTGCCCGAGGAAGTTGTGAATGCTTCATCCCTGGTGGTGTTCAAGGCCAGGTTGGACAAACCCTTGGATCACATGGTTTAGTGTGAGGTGTCCCTGCCCATGGCAGGGGGGTTGGAATTAGATGATCTTAAGGTCCTTTCCAACCCTAACTATTCTATGATTCTACACTATATTTGTCTCTGAAAGCTGTATTTTAAGTACTGCTAGGCATTATCATCCATCTGAGCCTGTATGAACAGATGGCCAGAATCCCTTATTTTGACTAATTTGATGCTGCTGGCCAATGTGTTTTGTTGTTGTTGTTTTTTTTTTTACTGGGAGTTAACAGGGAGAACTGGTATTGGAATAGAATGGATTTCAGTTTTGTCAGCTTTGGTAACCTTCAGAAACCAAGCAGATGTCACAACGATAAATGAAGCAGGTTTTAAAGCCTTACAAGGATTCTGCTTTCTTTTATGTGTAAGCATTTCTTATAGGATGGTTGATATAAAAACGTTTATGGAAATGCTATGGAACAAAGCAGCTAAAATATATGTATACTCAAACTTTGTGCCTCTTCTTTAGGCCTTTTTCTGGCATTCAGAAGCATGTGGCAATGGAAGTCTGGAATCACAGGGAGCACTTGGTGTTATGTATCTCTATGGGCAAGGTATAGGTCAAAACGCTAAGGCTGCTTTGGAGTGTTTCAGAGAAGCAGCACAACGTGGCAACATCTATGCTCAAGGTCATCTTGTGGAATATTATTACAATAGAAAATTTTACTCAACAGCTGCTGCAGTAGCCAAAAGGTGAAAATAATTTTGATTTTTTTTTTAATGATGATTCTTTCTGTAAGGTCACAGTGCTCAGATTAAAATAAGTTCATGCTCTTGTCTCTCAAACTCAGGGGATGTTTGAGATAATGAATTGCGAAACATCATGTAGAAGAGGGAATAGCAACTCAGTGACAAAATGAATACTCTTAAGGTTTTAACCACTTTTCTTTCTGATCCTGTGAAGTGAAACAGCCTTGAACTAGAATCCTAAGTAGACTAAGTAGAAGCCCACATGCAGGCCTGCTTTCTATGTCTCCTCAGTCCACAATCTCTAGGTTTCACCACTCCCTTTTAAACCCCTACCATTATAGAACCCCAGGTTGGAAGGGACCTCAGGAATCATCTGGTCCAGCTTTTTGACGCAAGGCATGACCTAGACTAGATGCCTCAGCACACTGCCCAGCTGAATCTTAAATGGTTTCAGTGTTGGGAGAATCCACCACTTCCCTGGGGAGGTTATTCCAGTGGGTGACTGTTCTCATGCCAATTTTTCCTCTTACATTCAGTTGGAATCTCCCCAGAATTAACTTGCACCCATTACCTTTCATCTTTTTCATGTGACTCCTTGTAAAAAGGGAGTCTCTGTCTTATTTGTAACCACCCTTTAAATGCTGGAACATGCTGATAAGGTCTCCCCTGAGCCTTTTCTCAAGGCTGAACAAAGCCAGCTCTCTCAGCCTTTCCTCATACAGCAGCCTACCCAGTCCTCCGATAATCCTTATGGTCCTTCTCCAGACCCTGTCCAGCCTGTCCACATCTCATATAGCAGGGACCAAAACCAAATACAGTATTCCAGGTATGGCCTGACAAGCCTTGAGTGGGATGATGACCTGTCTCTTATGTTGATGCCCTTGTTGATGTAACCCAGCATCCAGTTGGCTTTGCCAGCAGCTGCACACTGTTCACATATATTGAGCTTGTCCACCAGAACCCCCAGGTCCCTTCCCACACTGCTGCTGCCCAAGCTGGGCAGATCCCAGCCTGTGCTGCATTCCTGGACTATGTTTCCCAGGTGCAAGACCTTACACTTGTCCTTGTTGAACTTCATAAGGTTTTTGTTAGCCCACTCTTCCAGCCTAGTCAGGTCAGCCTGTTTGGTGGCTCTCTCTTCCAAAGTATACACTTCCCACTTAGTTTGGAATCATCAGCAAACTTCATTTGGCATTTGGGTACACCTGATGCCATCTTACAGATCATTTATGAAGACATTAAACAAGTGTTGGGCCCAATACTGATCTTACAGAAGCTGCATCCTGTACATGCCATTCGTAGCAGCAGCTCTGTTTTTTCCTTCTTCTGCACTGCAAGTAGACTGACAGCTATTCAGTATAGTCTAGCTTGTCTCTCTTGGAATGCATCCCTTTCAGCCAGTGCTGCATGGTAGGTTATCCAGGCAAGTGAACAGTGCACTTCATCAGCTGCAGCCATAATTGCAGAAAATAGCAATGAAATCTGATACTACAGCCAGAAGTGACCATTTCTGAAGCAAGAGATACTGCCACCATACTTGAAACAGTTCCAGTTAACTGAGATTGCAGTTGGCCTTGAGGCAAAAATCTCAGTTCAACCAGTTGTATCAATACCTTTTCTGCTAAGATTTGTCTGTGTTCATACCAAAAACCAAAAGTGGTTTGTTACATACAAACAACTACATGGTTTGTTATGCACAAACATCCAAGCATTATGTGATTATGTACAGTATAGCCTTTCCTAATATTGTGAGACTAGATTAGTTACTGGTATTTCACTTCAGATAACAGTTTTATTATCCTGTACACTTATACTTACCCATTGCTATGGTATGTTCTTGAAGTCAACTGTGCTGAACTAGAATTTTTTACCTGACTTAACTGGGTATTGTTATTTGCATCAGCATCCTGTTGTGTATCTTCTGAAGAAGTCAAAAATGCTATATATCAGAAAGATAAAAGAGGCAATAAGTTACTGCTATTATAGTTGAATGGTTTTCCTAATAAGTCATTGGGGTTATTGTTTTTTGGGGGTTTTGTCTTTTTTCCTATTGTAGTGCTGTATTTGTTAATGGGACCAAATTAAGTGGGAGAATACTGCTCTAAACACAAGTGATTGAATAGGCACTGAATTAGCAGAGGGCTAGTTCAGACCATTCTTTCATACACTGATTTATAGGGAATAGCTATAAATTCTAATGACTTGCACTTCTTTTTCTTCTGTCAAGCATATAATTACTCTTTGTGTCTGAAAAGGATACGAGGTTTGGGGGGCTCTGTTTTAAGACAACAGCTAGGAAAAATATCAGTTCCCACTTTGAAATGTACCTAATACTGCAGCAACAACAACAGGTGATCATAGCCTGACAGTGAAAACGATGTTCACTTCGTCCCTCTGATTCTTAAAATGGTTCTTGGTAAAAACAACATACTGAAAGAAAATAAGGTGACAGTAAGCAGAGATACAGAATAAAGAAAATGATTAGGCTGAAACAGTTGTAAGTGGTTGTCAGAAGTGGGTTTTACAATCTGAGTCTGTCAGGTATGACCAAGATCTTCTGGTTACTATGATTTTGAACTTGGAATTTTACTATCACAGAATGGTTTGGGTTGGCCCTTTACAGATCATCTAGTTCCAACCCCCCTGCTGTGGGGAGGGACACCTTCCAACTAGGAAAGATTGCTCAACTGAATTGAAAAGCTCTGCTTTTCCTCCAGAAACATGTATTTTTTCCGATGAAGTATTTTGTTAGGAAAAATGAAAGTATGTTGCCTTTTCTAACTAGTATAACTATAGTGAAACTGACTGCAGAAGTTATGTACTTGTTTTTGATTTAATGTAACAATAATTCAAATAAGACTAATTTCAGATCTTGAATAGAAGCATCCTTATCAGGTTCCTGAATACATATACATTTCAGCTTATTTTGGATAATGATGGAAAGGAGGTCATGTCAAGTCATATATGGTTTACTTCACTTATTGTTTGAGGTAGCATTACCTAAGCTAATGCTGTAAATTCCACAACAGAATTACTGACCATGATGACATCAATACACTAGCAAAGATAACCGACTGTCTTCCCGCATATGTTGCCAAGGGGGTTGCCATGGCTGCTTTCTACTTGGGTAGATGCCTCCAGCTTGGCCTAGGTGTACAGCAAGACCAAGCTGCTGCTGCAAAATACTATTCTAGGGTAAGTTCGGAAAGTCTAAAGTCTTTACATTTGTCTGGAAAGACTAGTTTATGTCACATGAAACTGAGTGATACCTTGGGTTTCAGTCTTTAAACTTCTTTGGTTAAAGACTCCAACATCATGTTAAAAAAAATTGTGCAAGAAAAGGAAGAGTTATAAAATTATATCAAAATCTACTAAAAATAGTCTGAAAGGATGCTGTCTGCCCACTTGCTTAAGCAAACATTGCATTACGGCAGACGTCAAAAAACCATCTGTGGCAACTACCACAGCAAAGAGCTTGGTAACCTGCAAGACAGATTAGCTAAACCATTTGAATGATCTTATCCCAAACTGATTTGTTGTCTCTGTCGTTCCCTCAAACTGGAAACCCCTAAGTTTTTCTCTACTTTAAATTCTCTACCAATTACAACCATCATTAACAGTACTGAAGTTGGTCATACCTAGCTGTCATACTTGGTTTTATGTTTGTATTTTAACAATACCTGAGGATCTACTGTTACTGACACACAGGGGCAAAAATAGGTCACATTGTTTGAAAGTTCTGAAGTTGGAGTAAAATTTCTTGCTTGAGGAAGAAGATCAACAGCAGCTTCTAGAAGGTGAATCTACTAGATAATATCAGTGATAGCTAAAGGTACAGTCAAGGCAAGATGATTACACCAGCTGGAAGGGAGTGTAGCAAGATTGGATCTGTGCTTCAAAAAGATTATATGCTTTCTGTGCATGTAGAGACCATTTGTTTCAGCAAGTAGAATACTTCATGTCCATCTTGGTGCAATCCAAATAGACGGAGAGTAATGTAAATGATAAATTATCAAGTAACAATTTTTGTGGCTCCTTACTCAGGGAAGCCACTGATACAAGAGACTTAGAGAAGAGGTGGTCCTCTGAATGCATACTTTTTAAACATTTTATTTTCCTGCTGTGAAAAGTGTTAACAGAGGATAGGATGAGGAGGAGAATGGGAAAGGAATATAAGCTGGTGTTAAGGATGCCATAGGCAGCAATCCAAGGTAAGTTTTAAGGACTTTTCACTCATCATTCACTAGCTGTACATCTGAGCTTGATCTAGGAAGGCTGCTACCTTCTTAGTATAAAGAGAGATGATTTCTACTGATCAGTGGCATGCATCTCCACTCAACAACAGAAGAGAAGTAATGGAAAATAAACAAGGAAGCTACCTGAAGCAGTAACTTCAGAACAAGTAAAAGACAAGAGTTGTGGGTGTGATCAGTTTCTTTTGTGCTTGGAAAATAATTCTTGTGTTAACTGTACAGTTATACCCACTTAAAATCAAAATCTTGTTTGCTTTTTTAATTAACTGCTCAGCTGTGGTTTTGGCCTACCATTCTAAGACCCTCTCAGTTCTGGAAGGCAAGAAAGAGATGGGCATTCCAGGGGGTACTGAAAAAGGTGATGCAAGTGAAGTGAACTGATTCTGCCTGTGAGCAGATTTAGGTTTTTGACTGTGGTGGCAGCACATGCCATATCAACAAAGAGAATAAAAAATTAAAACCAATGCTACAATCAAGTATGCTCATTTTAAATACTCATTTTTTTTCTTCAGAAAAAGGAATTTATAGCTGAATAGCATATTAACTCTTTAATATTGAGAAGTTGGTTAACTTCTGTTGTAATTATCTGAGATAAAGACCTTATTAGTGTTATATTGATATTGACAACATACAATTTTACTTTAGCTATAAACTAGAACTTCCTCCTATTCTTTGTTTTCAAAGGCATGTCTTCTGGATCCTGATGTTGCTGCTGACCTTGAACTGGCAGCTAATCTTGGGAAAATTTAGTATTTCCTTTAGCTGTGACTGGTATATAAACGTACTACCACAATAAACCATCTTTAATCTCCAGCAATTACAGAGTGTTCATCACTTACTGCTTGCTTTCCAGCTTTAGAGAAATTAAAGAAATCTACTGACTCTTTTTTATCTAAAAAAACAGAGAAAAAGCTCACACTCTAACTGAGATGAGGCAAAGGCAGATTTAAAAATTCTATTGAAGACTTACGGTTTATTAAGGACATTTTACTGGGGCAGATGTCCTGTGTTTTCTTCATGTCGTACTGCTATATAGCACATGAATCAAACCAAAACCAAATAAAAATGGTTGTTCCCTTTTCTGCATTTTTAATATTTAAACATTCAGTTTTAATCCTCTGAAAAGCTTGAACCCAAACTTGTCCACTTTCCACATTCAGCCCATTCACAGGTCACAGCCATTTTTCAATCTTACCTTTGTTCTTTCTTTGTGACTTGTGACTTTCTTTCACATGCTTTTCTAATGCACCAAGATCTACTTGTATCTTAACACATTTTATTTATACACTGCAGAGGTTTCAAGTTGGAAAGGCCTAACACAGTTCAAACCATGTAGTTTAAGCCCAGCCAGTAACTCAGAACCACAAAGCTGCTCGCTCACTTTTCCCCTTTCTCCCCCCCTGCTCCTGGACATGTCAACTTCTAAAACTAGAAAATAATGCTTCCAGAACTATAGATAAAAAATGTTAGCATGGAAATATTCAGTATATGTCCTCTGAAGAAGGCCTGTTTTCCTCAACCTTTCATACTTCATTTAAGCTGCCTCTGGTTGTATTAGCTGAAAACCTTCTGGCTGGGAGTGTGTACACCCAAGCAATGTTGTGCTGAATCTCTTACCAAAACATACTTTGATCATCCACTAGTAAATTTTACTGATTGCTCGGGTAAGCTTGCACGTTTCTAAATACCTATTTACTTGTAAAACTTTATACATGCAGAATTTGTCTTGTTTCTTGGGATTGTGCCATGCATGACTTGAAAACTGTCCTGAAACTGCTGGAACAGAAAGACAGATGTTACTAAAAAGACTGATTTAAATGTATCACATGGATCTTACATACCTTACAATATAGCCAGTCTTGACTGCAAGGGGTTTTTCTATGAGCACAACTGTATTGAATGTAAAATAATGAGTGTCACCTAGGAATTTTTGATGATGTTTAATTATTTAGATGTGCATTAGGACCTTATTTGCATATCTTTACATAAATTAAAAAAACACTGAAGACATAATTTTCTTTCCTTGTATAAAATAATGGAAAGAGTTGAAGGTTGTTCGAAATTGGAGGATTTGAATATAACAGCCCTGAGTAATATCAGGGAAGTTATTAGAATGGTTTAAGTAAATGTTAACTTAATCATTCATAGAAGCAATTCATAAGCACTAATCTCTGAACTAACATTTAACATAGGCATTCTGTTAGGACATACCAGCTTACAACACATATTTTTGACACAGACTTCGAAGTGATGCAGATACTCCTTATGAAACCAGTGCTGTCAAACTCATTCATTAGTTGTCAGTACAGCCTCGTTATAAAGTACTGCAATCCAGCTGAGTTATTTATTGCTTACAAATGCTTCAAACTACAGAAAATCTTTGGTAAAAAGAAAATTGGTAAAATTTTCACAATAGCTTTACATGTAGTATTGCACGACAAGGCTTATTCAATACACAAGAAAAAAGGAATGCTCGAATCCTCAGTGAGGAGATTAGAACTGTACAACATTCATTAGTTTACCACTATAAGCAAAATTTCTTTTCATAAATGTTTAAAATATTTTATGGTTTCTTTCACTTTATATGAACATTTATTTTTTTCAATCTATATTTCAAACAGTAGTCAAATAGAACCATTTAAATAAAAATTGGCAACTATACAGCATTGTCTACCCTACTACAGCATCAGATCTTTTCAAGTCTGTTTACTTCACAAAAAACTCAAGAAGAAAGAAAAATGCTAAAAATAATCATAGTCCTCAGCCCTCTATGGAATAGAGGAAAATAAGTTTCATGTCTATTACCAGACATAGACATTTCTCTAGTGGTCCAATTGTGCAGATTCAAACCTAAGTGGCATTAAGCTGCTCTAAATGAGCTCTTAGCTCAGGACACAGTTCAGTTAGCAGCAGTTCCAGCAAAACCTGAAAAACAGAAATGAGTACAGGTAAGTATAGGTGCCAAATGAGAATTTCTCCTTCCTTTTTGTCATGTTCAGAGCACCACAGATAAGAAAAGCATGAAGGGTCACTACTTACCACTCGTGCAATTCCATTTCTTTCAGCCTAAAGTCAGTCTGAGCCCTGCAGATAACACAGGAAATGCCTTAAGGCTTACAGAGGGCCAGTGCCACAGGGGCAGCTGCCTTCATTCAGATGGGGATTTCCCACCCTGCATAAACTGATGTTGTTCTGTCAAAGCTGCAGCAGCTCCATCAGGAAGCACCAGGGCATGTGCTGCCTGAGCATGCCAAAGCTGTTACTGGCTGCAGCAAGAAATGAGCCAGAAGAGACTGAGGGGAAAGGTATTACACTTGCATCCAGCTGCATACTGCAGCCAGTCCCAACCAGCAACAAAGGAGGCCTGTCACATCCTAACTGTGAGCCAAACCTGGAACTTTCCTTCCTTAGGATTCTCCAAGGTGTCTATTTTTCTCAACTATATGAAGAGATTAGTTTATACCTCATTCAGTCAGGCAAGTTGGATGTGGTAAAGGATCTCTCTTAGACAAAGGCAATACTTGTTTTTAAACAGGTTTTTGTTATTCAGAATTAGTCAAATGATGTAACCAAGTACATTTCTTCTGACTTTAATAACAAAAGTTACTTGCACACAGAACAAAAGTCTTAAATTTCTGCAAAAACACACACCCCGTGCTCTAATACAGAGTGAGCAGAGCTCAGCAGTTAACAGGAGTATAAAGTTAAAAGGCTGTTTTCCTGGTTACTCACATAGAGTAGATGCTTGTTTGCCTTTCTTTCTTGCAATGCATTGAACACTTTCACTACACCATGGCGGGCATTTTGTTGTCCAACAAGACTCTGCAGAGTATCTGCAACAAAAATTAACTTAGCTTAAAGTGTTTCACTCATGCTAGGCAAAACCTCCAGCTAACTGTACCACCCACAAAGCGGAGGAAACAAAACCACTACACTTCATGGCCCTTGGTTATGAGATACATAGCTCCCATTCACCAACCTTTTAACAACATAGGTCAGGTTGAAAACACTCAAATCTCCAGTTACCAAAGTTTAATAAGGGTGTATGCATCTCAATTACAACATTTTTAGTGTTTTAGCATGATATATAGTATGCCTTTTAGACAGTTCACTTCTCAGAGTCAAGTCTAATTTCATACAGTATTAAATTAACTTAAACATACCTTCAGCCACAAAGACAGAATTACTGCAACAGTTAAAACAGATTCAGATTGCCTCTTAATATTCACAGAAAATACTTCTCACAAGTAAGTCAATTACTTATAATTTGGATTAAATTAGACAATAAATAGTGATCCAATGCTTCGTTAATTTAAGGCACATTCAGCTGTGTCCTGACATCTCTCCAAACTCAGAAACAAAAGAACAGAACCACAAACCAACTGTGGAAGCCTATGCTAGGTAAGGAGGTGAGTGTCTAACAGAGAGAGTAAATGACAAATATTTTGCATGTATACCTGCTGCTATTTTTGCAGAAAAAGTCAATTAATGGGTGTCTGAGACATCTCAGCCATAAAATAGCTCATTAAAGTACATTCTGTTCAGCTGGAGGCCAGTGTCTTGAGTTCAGCTGTAACAATTATTTTCCTCCTTCACAGCACTGTACCAGCTACTAGGTTTTCAGCTTTAGTCTGAGAACAATGCTCGTAACACACCGATGTTTTTAGTTGTTGCTCAGTAGCACTTACCCTGATCAAGGACATTTCAGTCTCATGCTCTGCCAGTGAGGAGAAGCCCAGAGGAAGCAGAGACAGGACACTTGACCCAAACTAGCCAAAGAGGTATTCCATACCACAGCACATCATGCCCAGTATATAACCTGGGGGCAGTTACCTGGAAGGCCCAGATCACTGCTTGGATCAGGCTGGGTATCGGTTGGTGGGTGGAGAGCAATTGTATTGTGCATCACTTGTGTTTATTGATTCTCCATCTCTTCCTCCTGTTTTTTAGTTTTGTATTCTCTCCCCTTGTTATTTCCCTTATCATTACTAGCAGTAGTTTTGTTTCCTAACTGGTTATTAAACTCGCAATTAAGCAGAACAAAAGCGATCTTACCTGGAATGTTTTCAAGTAGTTTTTGCTGTGCTCTCTGTTTTGTCTCTCTCTTTTGTTCATCACTCTTGGCTCTTGGTGGTGGAGCTAACTTGCCATTGGGCCAAAAAGCATCTCGAAACACACCAATGTAGTAAACAAGCATTGGTTCACTGAACATCCAATGTACAGTGTCACGGATTTGCCTATGGAGAAGTACAGAAAGGACTATATCTTTCATGTTTTACACAGATTTATTATTTTATTCCTGAAAGTAGTGTAAGCGATGCTCATTTTCACATAGTTATCACAATTTATCTGAGCTGATTTTACCTACATCACAGCAACTTATATTCAGCTCTGGGTTCTCTAGGATCTTGGTCACTCCAGATACCTGACTGAGATGTGGAGAAGGCTACATTTCAATGTAATCCACAAACACAGATTACAAATTACTACGTATATTACAAATTACTAAATTGAAACTGTATTTCAGGAATGGACCCTACAAAAGCTCCACTGGGAAATACATAAGAATTAACTGATCGTGGTGAACTCCAAACTAGTTGCATGCTACGTTTATCTCACCATGCCTGGTAGGATAAAAACAGATGAAGTTTTGATAAAAGCACAGGAAGTTCCCTCACTGATAGCAATAGCACGTTAGAGAAGGGATTACAAATGGAGATAGCAGCCTCCTCCTGTAGCTGCAGGCACTTCACTGTAGCCTTCAGCACAAAGAGTCTGAGGTAGACAGCAGGCTTCAGGCTGGGCCAGAGTACAGCCAAATGCCTTAAGATCAATAAACGTAAAAACTCAACCAACATGTACAAGGCTATATGGGAACTCTGCATGCATGCTGTGCTCACACACGTTCTCTCTCTTTGCCCTTTCTCAGGTGTCTTTCATGCTAGTCATCAGCAGGGTATGAAAAAAATGAATGATTTAAAACTCAGTGAATGGATACTGCCAGAGGCTAGTCCAATTTACCACTATATCACATGTGAGAGGTTTTAAAAGCCATGCTGCCATGTGCAAATTTAGTCACGGAATGGAGAAAGGAGCAGCCTGTTCTGCTGGGAGGTACTCTGGCAAACTTCTTCTGACCAATGACATAAGTTCCCACATGAAAAATGTGTACAGACACGCATGCTTACTTCATAGCCTTGTCCAGGCCTCACTTGGCAGTTATGTCTTCAAATGATACAGAAAAATACCTTCATGAAAACACATCACTGTTACACATGTACAGGTTTCATGTTATAAATTAATGGTTCGCATCATGTGTAAACATTATTTCAGTCACTTCTGAGAAACAAGTATTTGATTTGAAAGAAATTACTTGAAACAAAAACCCAGTTTCAGATGTGTCAAAAATCTTCATGGGACTGTAAGATAAAGCAAAAACTAATAAAAGCCATTTAGAGCCAGGCCACTCAAAAAAACAGTATAGCCAAGTCTTCTAATTTATATAAATGCAAAGGTGCTTCACTAAAAAGAAGAAAGTCACTTTCCATGTCTCCCATGACATGTTGTGTTTTCCCAAAATCAAAGTCCTATGTAGGGTTAAAAATAAGGAAGAATCTAGTTCATATATCTGTGTCTTCTCTAATCGACATCATGTATTTTTAAATTGAGCTGTAGAAAACAAATGCAGATTGCCATATACAACAGAATATCCCAATTTTGCTTCTTTTTAACAATTCTGCTCTCAGCTTTTTTTTTTCATAGAACAATGATGTGGGTTCAGTTGAATTAACAGCTACTTACTTGTTGATAGTTCTTCCAAAAGTGACTTGCACTAGTGCAATCAATGTTTTTCTGACCCACTTGAACACTGGAACAATGAAAAATGACAGAAAATAAAGATCAAGAGATTAGTAACATCAGGGTACCCACAATCATATTCAAAACTCCCTCGCACCTGAAAACCACCAACCCACCCCTACAATAAACATCAGTTACAATCCTTTCAAAGATTTCACTAGCTGTGCATGGGTCTTATTTTTCTTGACTGCTTTCCCTGTACTGTTTGCTATATGCTTTTTAAGTCTTGCAGATTACATAAACACATCTGGCCTTTGTAGCTTGTATTGCACACTTTAAGAGTATTTCAAGTTTATTGAGCTGTACAACTACGCAAACCCCTTTTTCTACTAAAAAAAAAACCCCAAAAAGCCCTTCAAAATTCATACCCTTTCCACACCTGCTTGTCTAATGTACACACAGCAGCATCATTAAAATTCTGAAAACATCTTCACTCAAATAAACCAAGCATTTAGCTTTTCATTACAAATAAAGGAAACAAATGGAAGTGCTTCCTTGTAATTAGTGGTTAATCTTTCTTTCAAGGCAGTTCACCATCAGCACAAGAAAGTCTATATTTGGAAGATACATCTGTCATTTTTGGAAGGTGCTGCATTTTGTAATAGTCACCCTGCAAATAATTTTATAGGGTGTCAAGTGTAGCTGCACATTCAAATAGAGACAAAAATAGTTTTATTCATTACCCTCATTCAGTTACGTGTGGCATCTTTTCCATTATATAAATTGTAAAACTGAAAGGCACACATAATACACTTCAAATGGACATTACAATTATGTTGCTTTGTCAGTGATATGTTCTGTAATAAAGTAATCTTTCCTTCCTTATAATTCATGCATTCTAACATGCAGCCTATTCACAGAGAACATGCTGCTGCATTTTACTGGGGTTTTCTACCTTTGTTTAATTAAAAGCTTAAGAATACTGAATTCAAATGCTTTCCCCTACTAATTACATTTTTACCACCATGTTATTTTGGAATTTCACTTTTGAATAAAAGATCCAAAGTCACGAACTACTGGCGAAGAGCTCTGTTCCAAGCAAACTGACAATGTAGATTGCAAGAACATTTCCGCTCATTGAAACAGCAGAAAAATCTGAATTACAAAGTCCCCCAGATTTCTTGGCCAACAGATTCCACTGGCAAATAAGCAGGTTTACAGCTTACTTCCTCGCAGTTCAAAAATCTCTCCAATCAGCATGAAACATGGTTCAGCAAGAGAGTCCCTTTTCCCATCCACCTCCTCTCCGTAGTCCGACAGGTCACTATCCTCCTCCGTTTCTTCCTAGGAAGAGAAACACAATATGGGTATGACCACAGCTACCCATCCTTATAGAATCATAGAACAGTTAGGGTTGGAAAGGACCTTAAGATCATCTAGTTCCAACCCTCCTGCCATGGGCAGGGACACTTCACACTAAACCATATCACCCAAGGCTTCATCCAACCTGGCCTTGAATACTGCCAGGGATGGAGCATTTACAACTTCTTTGGGGGACCCATTCCAGTACCTCACCTGGTACCTTACCCATGACAGCCAGCACATCCCTTTGCTTTCCTGGATCTCCCCTTGCCTGCCTATGCTTAGAGCAAAGCTGCAGTGAGGTACACCTGCTCCCACTGAGGCTGGTGTTTTGCACCAGGAATGGTCAGAAAGGTGTGCAGACAGATTTTCTTTTTTCAGCTTGGTTTTCAAGGAAATCCCTCATCTCTGCCTTCCTTTCTTCCTTATCATTCCATTATCTAATATTACCCCCTTTCCCCCATCATCATGTGGTCTGGAAAATGTGCCTCATGGCTTATTTCTCCTGCATTATTTTGGTGTCTTCCTTTCTTGGCCTTAAGACCACAATCTATTAGCCATTCCCTGCCTGTCATTTGAACCCTGCTATACAGAGTATCATACAGCATCTCAGCTGGTCATCAGTTTGTCTTACTCCTCCCTCACACCCTCCAAATCCCACCTAAAGTCCATCACTGACTTTGGGTATATTTCCAGTTCCTGAATCTTCTCCAGGCATGGCACTGCAAAGTGGCCTGTATATAATGGCCATAGTGTTGCGTATTCCAACCCTTACATATTCTGTCACATCCTGTGACTTCCTGAGTCACATCTGGCATTTTCTGTGGCACCCCTTGAGATGCTGCTTCTCTCCTCATAACCAGAAAACCAAAGGAAAACACCTCACAGCAGTGAAGTGCACTGTTAGTGTTCACAGGCTCCCGTTAAACGACTTCCAGAGCCTGATGAGTCTCCAGCTTTTAAAGCTTTCTACTAATACTAGGCTAAGCTATAACTGAGGGCAGGGAACAAAAAGCCACCCCATACTGACCAGGAATGCCACAGAAGGAAATCACAAATCATAACCCATCTTAGCGGGCAAGCACACATATTCACTGATGCTGAACAGATTTTCTCCAGGGACACAGTTTAGAGCAAACTCCAGTCCTGCTCACTATCTTCCTCTGGTCAACAGGCTTCTGAGCCCTTTTCTATTTTAATTATTCAAGAAAATATGTTTTATTTAATTTTTCATAGTAGACATAATTCCATATTTTCATTAAGCACTTGGGCAACAGAATAGAAAATAAGCTTACTGAGTTTGCAGTTGAGCCCACAGGGTGCAGTCTGATGAAAACAGATGCAAAGCACCAATAATCCACTATGTAAACGCAGGAGATAAAACAATTGATATTGATACTACTACAGAAAAAGATCACAGGGCCACACTGCTGCGGAAAAGGCAAGTGTAATACAATGATGTTTAAGCACAAACATTGTTCGTGTGATATATATATATACACACAGAGAAATATTTTCATACATGGGAATAGGAAAACCTAGTGGGAACATCGTGTTTCAAACGTTAGTCACCACATTTCTAAGAAAAATATGAATAATCAGGTAAGTCTAGAGCAGAACCATAACTAAATAAAACACAACCTAACAAAAACTAGGAGAAATTGGGGCTGCTCAGTCACAGAAACAAAAGCATAAAAGACAAACGGAAAGTAGTAAATCCTGATAACTGAGATGATCCTAACCCAAACTGTTGGGTGTTTGCTGCAGACACGACAAAAGTTGGCTGGCTAAATAATGGACATTTATGTTAGGAAGTAATAAAAGGTTTCTAACAATGAAAACAGCTGAGAATCAGGATACGCTGCCTTGCTCATCTAGAGAACATCGGTTATCAGAGGTTTAATAGCACATTAGACAAACAGATACCAAGAATTGTCCTAGCACAGTTCAGTCTGCTTGGAGCAGGAAGGTAAACCCAATGTTCTCTCCAATTTCCCCGCTCTATTTTTCTGTTCAGCAAATCCCCTATCATTTAGAAAATGCAACGAGAAGTATAAATTCTTACACCACAGTGCATTTTCTATCCATTACACAAACCACAGACAGCTATGAAATTATGGGCAATTTTAGTCAATGAGCTATTCTAGTCACTCACATATTCTTCATTGTGTTTTGAGAAACAATAGTTTATTATGGCTTAGTATCAAATTCTCAAAGTGGTTTGCCCACATGGGCTCCCGCCTGCATTGGCAAATTCTCTCTGGAAGCCTGCACCATTTGCCTTCATTTTTTGTCACAACTAGCTTTGCTTCAGCTCTCCAGAAATGAAGGACACACAGCTGTTCCCTGCCAAGTAAGCTTCCCCAGAGAATTATTTTTACCTGTCAAAAACCTTCTGAAATACGAGTGTTGGGAGCACAAAAAGGGGTAAATTCTGCTATAAAAAAATAAACGAACCTACATGGCCTGAAATTTGTTTGTGGCAGGTTACACATTTGCTTATATATGTATCTTTACCAAAGGGCAGGAAACATTTAATTAATAAACACCTTCAGAATTCACAGACAGCTCTTATTTCTGACTCCTTGTTCACTTACAGTAAATTAAAAATGACCTTTGGAAATGCCTGCCAATACCACCTGCCATTCAAATGCATTATATTAATGGTTCTCCCTGCTTGCTTTGGATAAGTAATTAAATTTGGGAAGATTACTTTTCTACCACTTACCTCCTGATGAGAAAACAAATCACCAGGAAGTCGTTCTAGAAATGAGGAGAGTGAAAAAGACGACTTCTTTCCTTGCACATCAATAACTTTGAGGTGCTCTGGGGAAGGGCTCAAGAAGGCGTAAAGTGCTTCACTCTGGCACAGTCTTTCATCAGAGAGCAATTTCTATGGAAGAAAAATAATGACAGAAACAACAAGAAATGTTTAATTGGTGTGTTAAGGTACAAAACATGTCAGGCCATCCAATAAAACTGGTTATAACATGGCTCAGAGGCAGAGTGAAACAAAAAAACAACTCATGTCTCACAAAGGTACTATAAGAAGCTAGTTTTATAGTATTAGAACTAGTAAAATTAAAGGCTTTTGCTTACAACTTTCTTTTTGAAGTTCTAATTTGTAAGGAATTTGTTGTGAAGTGCTTTACAAGATTCATTATCTACTGTTTCTTACTTAATCAAAGTTTAAATTAGCTTACCATTAGAGGAATGATTACTATCAGCCAAACTCATCTCAAATTCAGGCATTTTGGACAACTTCAACACATATATCATCAAACCTTATATCTAACCTATTTGTTCTATTTCGGCAACAGAGAGATAACATCCACTCAACTCTCCCACTCAGATATCTGTTAGTTTTGTCTTTGTTTTCTCACCTGCAGAAAACTGTTAAGCTGGTTCTTGGATTTCTCCATGAATTTCTGGTCTATGGATTTGAAGGGCAGCTTGCTGAGAGAAGGCAACTGAACTTTCTTTAATGACGGAAAACACTGTAGAAGAGACAGGAGAGCTCACTTAACATGAAAAATACCTTTTCTTACCTATTATGGACTGACACCACTTCCCTTCACACCACCACTATTAATGTATCGCTTATTAGACAGAAAGGTTAAGGCACTGTAAAAGGACACCTTCTCTGTCCCCATAAGCTGCCATTTCTAGTACCTCCCTAGAAGCTAGAGACAAAATCTAGTTTTAAAAGAGGCTTGTGTATACCAGCGCAGAGCATACACTATTTTGACCTTGAGTTAGTTCAGTAAAACATTCATTATTAAGGGGACAAAAATAATCAACAAGTTTCATAAGCATCTGGGAGTGGCCAGAAACATGCATGGAAAACAAGCTCTAAAAGCTCAAAGGCTGCCATAAAAACTGGTATATGAATTTTTATCTGGTTTTCCCCTTTCCAAGCATCATTCTGACAAATTTTAGCAACCTGCATCTTCTCCCTCCCCTAACCAAGATCCGTACCTCACTGAGTTTCCGGTGTATGTTCTGAAACTCACTGAGCTTCCTGGGAACAGTCCAGTTCTTAGTTTCAGCTCCACCAACATCTTGTAAACTCACCATGACAGAGTAACAGGGCACTTGTTCTCCATTCTCTTCCAAAACCTTTTGGGGAAGAAACCAACAGTAAGGTACGCTACTCTAAAAGCAAATAGTGGAACATTTGGGCTGCCAGATGAATGGCTTGCAATTTCAGTCATCATCAGTCCCACGCTTCTCTTGCGGTTTGAAGGTGACACATGGAGCAATACCCCCTTAATGAACTAAATTTAATGCAAAATGCTGTGTAAGTCCTGAATGAGTCCTCCAGCTAACCGCTATTACACTTCACATACAGCTTGGCAGTGCTGTCCATCAGCAATCAGATCTCCCTGACATGTCTTTTTCAAAGAGCTGCATGTAATAGTTAATGTGCATACCACACAGCATTCTGATTACTCACCAATACTCCAGCTCTCCCATCTGCATTTTTCTGAGTGTTCTCCCTTTATTTCCCACTTCTTTCCCTGTGTTCACACTCAGGCTTACCCACATGCCAGGCACAGCAGCTCTGCAGCTGGGCCTTGCAGCAGCTGGTGCTGACTCAAGCAATTTCTCTGCTCACTTGAGCTATTCTGCATGCACAGAGCATGATATCCATGCAGTGTTTGTTTCTGAAGGACTCACAACTTCATGAAACTACTAATGAATCGAGCTGTACAACAGCCAGAGGAAGGAGGAGCGATTAACCACACAGTGTAAATGGGAAAACTACTGCAAAGTTGTTAAATGATTTTTCTTGAGACAACAGCAGCAGCGTGATCACATTATGCCTTAGTTTGATGAGCCATCTGGGACTTCATCCCTATGCCCTAATGGTAACAGATTTTTGTTTACTTGTTTTAAGGAGACAGCTAAATACATTATGAACAGCAACTAAGGGAAATAAATCCTTTTTTTTTTTTTGGCCAAGCCAAACTGTCAAAAGCTTGTCTTAATATACATGCAAATAACAGCAACATAATTATAAAATACCACTCTTGCATAATCTGAGGAAGGTAGTAATTTTTAAGCTTTTTGTTTTTTTTTTTTTCCTTAAAGAATATTTAACTAATCCAATTGGGATAAGAATAAACTTTAAAGTTCATGTAACATTTTCTGAGAAGCTTGTAAAGTTCTGGTAACACTTAATGCTAGTGATAGATAATTTGACGAGCAGCTACATCACCACTGGAGGAGACACACAGCTAAAACCTGCATTTAAATTTTTAGGCTGTTGAGAGCTGTACATGAAGAATATTCCCTGAGATGCACTCCTAAAGCTGTACATGGACCACTGGGAAACCTGATCTGTGGCCTAGGTTTCACATTTCTCTGCCATAAAACCTGCAGCAGCACCCAGGCAGAATGCAAAGCATCAGCCTGAACATGTGAAAATGTGCCTAGTTCCCAGCACAGCTATTTGGAGAACTGCTTTTCTCCTGCCAGACTACTGCAGAAAGAGACGCTTGAATGGTCTCCAAAATGTAGGTCAGGGAGGCCTGGCACAAACAGACTCAGATCTCTGGGACAGTCCCTGCCGTGTCTACCTACCCCTGAGCTAGGTTGGGTTTGTGTCTCTAGATGACTCACAAACACTTCCTGGCAGATGCTTATGAAACTGAGAGAGCAGTGATGAATATGCTGATTTAAGCCATCCATATTATCCTCCATTACACATTCATCCACAGCATAGGGATTTGCATGTGTGTAGTGTATCTGAACTGTAAGTCAGCAGAAATGCATCCCTCTGGAAGCACACTCTCAAAATGGGAGGACTCAGTACTTAACCATAGAATGGTTAGGGTTAGAAAGGACCTTAAGATCATCTAAGATCATCCCATGGGAAGGGATACCACACACTAGGTATACCACACCAGGTTGCTGAAGGCCCCATCCAGCCTGGCCTTGAATACTGCCAGGGATGGAGCATTTGCCACTTCCTTGGGCAACCCCTTCCAGTGCCTCACCACCCTCACAGTAACGAACTTCTTCCTTATATCTAACCTGAACTTCCCCTGTTTAACCCATTACCTATCACTACCGTCCCTGATGAAGAGTCCCTTTCAGGCATCCTTTGCAGGCCCACAGATTCTGCTTTTAAGTAGGATCCACGTTCAAAATCACCTTAGTTTTAATTACTAAGTGAAGATACATTACAACTTCCTTCAAATACCCTCATATAGATACCTGAAAGTCTACAGGATCCAAAGAATGCATACTTTTCAATCAACTGAAGTACTTGTGCATGTGTTTTTCCAGATTAGTGAGTCAACTGGAAAACAGAAAAATGGGATGTTAGGAGGTGTTGCCTATGCCAGGAGATTGAGTTCTTTGCTGTAATAGGCACCACCTCATACAACCACTAACATGAATGAATTCAAACTTGTGTAACAACTTCTTTTCCATCCCTGCTACTACAAGTCTACTCTAGACCCCCAGCCTGGTCACTGGAAGCTTAATTTCAGTTTCTCATTTGTTCCAACAACTCTTCACTCCTCCTTTATGTTTAATGTTATCAGTGTGTTTCTACAGACGGCCCTACTCTTACCCTTTTGCTCAGCTAAGCAAATTAAAGTGCTTTCACAATCACTTCTCATGGGAGAAGTTCCTCATTCAGTCCATTCAAATCCACCCTTCTTGAAGGCAATGGCCTGCAGAACAACTCTAGCACTTCATCATCTCATACAGAAACTCCTCTCCTGATATATTCAAGGGCTGCATTTGCCTTTTTCACACCTGCAGCCCACTCAAGACAAACCGCACATCTGACAAGCCACCAGCATACCTACTGCTTCCAGCCAAAAGGTGCTCCAACAGGTGGGAGACAAAGCACACAGATCCTGACGAACGCTGAACCTTCCATGCCATGCTGTGAAACTTCACTGCTCTTCTATAACCTCAGTCCTTTCTGAGGAAAATCCCAACCCTCTTCCAGCTCTGACTCTTCATGAGCATAAACTTAACATTTGTTCTTTGGTTTGATTTTCCAAGTCCAAAGGTCCTGTGACAGTCTCAGCCCCGATCATCTCACAGCACTGCAAGGGCTCTCAGAATCAGCCCCTAGGATGGAATTTCCACAAGTCTCCTCGGCCCCTTCTCAGCCCCCTTCCTCAACAGCTTACAGCTATGAGTCCTTCAGGTTATTCACTGCTGCTTACCAAGCAATTTGGTTGCCTATATGCTAACAGAAGAGCAGAACAGGACCAAAAAAACCCAACCCCCAAAACACAAACTAGCAACCACCTTTCTTTCTGGGTATTCTAGTCCACTGAACCTCTTCTGCTGTTAAACATAGTAAGACACAAAACATGTAAGTACTGCATCTGTGAGACATAGCAGAGACACAACTGCACCCAAGTGTGATTCACAGCATGGTAATATAACAAGAGACAGTTCTCATAAAAAACAGTGCCCCTAAAATAGCAATTTGCCCAATGCCAAAACCAGTTCATATATATATAGGTATTTTTGTAACTCCATTACAACAACAGTGTCTGAGGAATAGAAATGCTATATGTGCACTGTAGTAGTCTCTGGGGAAACAGAGGTGAAGTTCAGAAGAGATTAGGGTTTCTGCCCCAAGTAAACACAAAGCATACACAATGTATGCAAAGGTAAAAGGAAAGTATACACAGCTTTTTATTCTTCTTCATGGAATTTTGAACTGACCCAGAAGATAAGAAGTCATAAACACCCCCGTACCTCGCCTGAGACAATGACGGCTTTCCACAAGCCAAGATTCTCACACCACCAGTCTGTTCGTGCAATGTGTAACTGAAGGTCACTGTGCTCTCTCTCCATGAGAGTAATTTCATCCTTCAGCTTAGAAACAATCTGTGGAGGCAAGTTTATTGATTACTATTGGTAAGAAGCAGCTTGTGCAACATGGAGAAAAGGCACAAAAGCCAAGAGGGAATGAATAATTTGGATGGGAAAAAAGTTGTGAGGGAAGCTATGATGCCTTTTATAAACTTGTAGAATACACGATAATCTTAAAGGTCAACCCTGACACTAAAATACAAATTAATTAGAAGGACATGCTAGTATCTCACTATCAGCATAAAATACACTTTAGATATGATTACATATTACACCCCTATATTACACACTGTATGTTGTATACAAACTTGAAAATCCAGTTACTCAAATACACATTGCTGACGACCTCCTCCTTACCATTTTCAGATATACATGATGTGACCAAAGAACCTGGGAATAGATTTCATTTCTAGGACGTTTGCTATGTTAACAATCAATCAGGAAGTTACCACTTAGTTCACTGTAGTTTTGGAAAGGAAAGGACTTATTGTGGAAAGAACACATTCAAAAAGATGTTCTCATCAAGAAACAGATTTTACTTTTACATCCGGAGGAGAAAAAATAATGTACCTGTGATAAGGTGCTCTCAACACTGACCACTCCAAGTATCCATTTAAGAGCTCCACAGGTAAATGCTACTGCAGCAACACAGGCACTGGGGGGTAAAGAACACATCTGTGCTCTCACCACTCTGAACAGTAGCAGCTGAATGACAAATAAGGGGTATCCTCTCCCAGCTGAGGACACACACAGAAGAACACAGCAGAACAGCTGTGGACACATTTCCACTTGTCTGCAGCAGAGAGATGTGGAAGGGACAGAGGGAATGAAGCTAACCATGGTGGCCTCAAATGCTAGTGTCCACATCTTTCTTTCAGTGGGAAAGCAGAGATATGCCAGCAGAGAATGAGTGTGGCATCAACCTCTATTTAGACCAGCATCTCAGCACTCACTCTGAACCCAGGCTCTGAGCAATGACTAATGCCCACATACATTTTTGCCATTCCTAGGATGAAAGCATTTTGGGGAGACACCTTGGCTACTTGTTCATCTCGCCCACTGTCAACGATTTGCAGTCAACCTCATTGCACCTCAAAAGTTTGGCCCAGCTGCTGCATCTGAACAACAGTCTTGCAGTATCATCCTCAGTAGCAATGCAAATGAGTTGGCCTAAGCCAAATGCAAATCACTTGCTGCTGCCTAAGTTCTTAGATTGCTTAACTGTTGCACTTTGCCAAGAGAAAAAGATTTACTTCTTTTAATCCAAGCCCAGAGAGACAGTTATATATCCCTCAGAATTTTTAGACTGATGAAAGTGTGCCCTGAAGACTTCTCCTAACTCTTTATAAAAGAAATCAGTCACTTTTATAGGTTTGGGTTGGGTTTTTTTTCCCCCTTTATCAGAGCAAGCCAGACACAACTGTAGATTATGAAACTGTGCTGCTGTATCAAGGCCAGCAGAGGGAGCGGAAGTTAACCAGCACATCCCTCATCTGCAGTGCTGTGCATGCAGGAGGGACAAACAAGCCACCATAAAGAATTACACAAATAGATGCGGGTCGGGATGTAAGGAGGAAATACTATTTGCCATCGACATAGCAGCAAGACCTCTGGGAAAATGGCCATTACTCTATGACAAACAAAACCAATAAATCATACTTGCAATTTTACTTAGAATAGCTTTAAAAAAAAGAAATGGTAAAATTAATTAAGTTCTCATTTCACTTTCTCTAACCAGCTGGTTGAAATAGCAATCTGACCTGTCAAAAAAAAAACCCTGGGACAATTGGATATTACACTAACAAGTACATAATATTAAAAGACTGAAGACACTAAAGGTACTTACCTTTTTGTCAGGTTTTGGTGAATTACATAACGAATTTAGAGCCTGTTTTTTATACTCAAGTTTGTCATTTAGCTGGCGAAGTTTATTTACAGCATAACTGGCTTGTTCATTAATTCTTGTGCTGCATTCTTCAGTAGCTTCTTCACAACCTTGGCTCTAGGAATAGGAAATGGGAGTAATTGCATCATTAATATGAAAAAGGAGACAAATACTGTTTGCTCCATAGGCATTTTATGCGTATGAACACTTCTTGATATATATAAAAATAGGTATAACAGATTCTAATGGATATTCCAACCATCAGATCCCACATGAAATGCAAGTCTGTTAAAAAACTCAACCAACCAAAACCCAGAACCAACAGAGCTTTATTACCACTCACACCACAACTCTTTGCCAACTCTTATGAACCATGTAAAATGACCTTCAAGCTAAGGCTTTAGTGTAAATAAGAGGAAGAATCAAAGTTTATTTTAAAAGCAACAACAGCTTAGTAGTCATGATCAATATTCAGAGCCAGACAGAAAAGCAAATACTTAGCTCTGAACTGAAAGATAATGAGATGGGGGAAACACAGGACAAAACCAAAACACCCCACAGTTCTAACAAACAGTCCTGCCTCCCACAAACTCTCAGAAGACAGATTTATCAACCTGCAGGACAATCTAAACCATGTCCTCTCTCTTCATAAACAGATTTTACTGCTGTTTTCAGACGTGTTAACAAAAATGTGTTAAAAGCTCATACGCATTACCCTAAACCCATAAATCATTTCTCATACTCATTCAGACAAATCAACAACTTTTTCCATCTTGTGTACTATAGGCATGCAAAAAAATAGGAACTTTCACACCTTTCAGTGACATTCTCTTTAACGTCTTTACCTCAGCCTCACCTTTCCTACTGTACTTCCCCAAATAAGCATGAAGAGACCTTGAGACACAGCACACACGGCACCGAGATGTAACTGCTGCCATGTTCAAAGATCTTTGAGACCTGCTTGTGATTGAAGGTATCTAAATTTATCTGTGGGAAGCTATGAATCTCACCTCATGAAGGAGAGAGCTCTGTGTTCTGCGAATGATATTCCTACTAAGTAAGCTCTACGTTTATACAATTAACAAAAAGATGACAGAAGGAAGTCTTATAATCTACTAAATTCACAAGTTTTAGAGGAGACAAGCCTACTGCAAATTCTGCACTATTTTACATCTTAGTAAAAAAGGCCTGAAAATAGATATAATCTCCTTAGTGTGATCCCCCTAAGGGAGAGTAATATAATGCAGAAGTTAGGAGGTCTACGCTATGAAATCCATGCGCTGTTCCAGCTTTGTATTTGCCAGCCCTGTCCTTTCTTCTGTCTGCTTCCATGGACTGGCAGGTAAGATACTGCCTCCAAGCATGCAGACAGAGGTCAGTCTACAGAAGCTACTTATCATCTCCTGGCACAACAATAATACAAATAATAATTAACAACACTGAATGTTATTCAAAACACTACTGAACAAAACCATCAAAATAGGGAACAAACCAAACCAAATCCTTACACTTGTTGGGAAGCACAGAGGTAAAAAAGAATTCAAACAGCTGTTTTGAGCACTGGAGAACTAAAACTTTTCACATGAAGAAGCTTGGTTCTAGTAATCAAAGGATTTCAATTAATTACAAATTAGTAAGGCTCTGCTCCCAGAGGTAGCCTAACGTGATTTCTGTCATCAACATTTCAGACACAGGAAAAACTGGATTTATCACAAAAATGCTAAAACTACAAGGTAACAAGTTACCTGCCTTCAAATCATCAAATCTATCAAATAAACAATCAACACACTCAAAGCTGAGATCATAAAGGACTGTCCTGCTTTCCTCTGATTCCTAAACTGATAACGACTTACATTTCTGCAAGTCCTGCAGAACACAGACTTCGGGCTTATTTTAGCAATCTGACACGTGCAACACTGATGCAACCACCAGATCCTATTTCCTTGAAGTGCTGAACGCAGGCACTGCTTGCTTCTGTATTTCACATCTACTCAGGACTTTTCAAAGGAGGATTGTCCAAGGAGCAAAAAGCCATGCCAGAGTGGAAGGAAGAAGAAAGAGCTTGTTTCACATGCAGCAGAAACAGCTGACTGGCATCCTCAACTGCAATCTTCTGATAAGATTTTCTCAAGTTTAACCAGGGCTCACTGTTTTGTCCTCCCCTCGATGAGGACACTAGGTGCCTTTTTACCTATCCAGCTCTAACAGTATATTTATAGAGAATTAACATAGTTAACTCCCACAGTCCCCCAGGAAGCAAGGACACAGATTTCCAAAACTTAAACTAAAATGAAAACAATATTTGCTAACAATATCGATCCTTCCAGAAACATAGGATTTCTCAGCTGTGGCTTCCTATACATGGAGAGGGAAAAATCCCAAACCTATTAGCCAGTAGTGCATTTTCACTAACATCTAAACAGCACTGAAAGCTTCAGAAAAAAGGAACTCTTATTTATTTTCACCTTGAAGACCATGAAGCATGGCACAGCGCTACTAGGACTGCTCCAATTGACAGATGCTCTAACAGTATATGCTACTTCATTTGTTGTTAAAATTGGAAAAAAACTTTAACCATGTAAGCCAACTTGGCAATATTTAAGTTTTCACAGCAGACTCAGCCTTCAGATCCAGCAGACTCAGAGGAAGGACAGATGATGCTGGTGTGTTATCTGACAGAGGACAACTAGCCCTTAAGTGCTGCATCAGTTTTCTTACAGAAACAGCTATCTCTGTTAGACTATACGTAAAATATATGTAAGAGATTAAAAAGCACAATGTTTAGAAATTTCTGGACAAAACCAAGAACAGCCTTTACTCAAAGTTCTAATAATTGCAAACACAAGGACAGAAAGTCTTTGAAGCATCTACCACCCCCAACACATAGCTGAGTTTGCAGCAAAAGCAGAAAACGTGTCTTGAATCTTTTATCAAGAATACAGGGAGAAACAAACAATGAAAAATCCAGCAAGCTCTAAAAGTTCAATATTGGAAGCAATTTACTTATAACAGCTCATCTCTGCAGATTTCTTGATATGCAGACTACCGAGACTGTAATAGCTCACCTACAGAAAGTCATAGTTAAGCAGTAATTACAAAGCCATAGGTTCCGGAAAAATTGTTTCTAAAGGGGAGGATGTAAATCAGTATCTCTGGATTCTGCTTCTTTGTCCCTTCACAGCCAGTCTGAGACAAAGTCTGTCCCGCGCAAGGTCACGTGTAAAATGCAGACACCCATGCCGATCTGAAGCGGCAGCCTGACTTAAAGTTGCTCACTGGTCTGAGATGCTCTTGTCAAAATGTTCTTAAACTTAACACAAGTTCTCCCAACAATGACTGATTTAGAGAACCCACTGAAAAAAAAAGGTCCCAAGACAGCTGCCATCGGGTTATTGCTTATGACATTCTGAATGTCCTGTTTTAGTATTTACAGTTCTATTGCTATTTTAATCAGTTTTATTTTCCAACACAGCCTATTCATTTATTCAACAAATTATCGAAAAAGCACTAAGATCCTATTTTTCATTACTTTTTCCTCCACTTCTCTGCAGCTTTTAAAAAGCACTTAGAATGAAGGAAATGCACAGGGGATGGGGACAGACAACTTCTAGACAGAACCCTATTGATGTTTCAGTGTGTTTTCCTTCATTGAAAAGCAGAGCAGCTGAGCTTGTATGGGGTGTATTTTGAGTTCTCTGATACTAAGGAGGGTAATAAATGATACGAAATACAAAACGCTTAGAAATCTGAAATATCTACTAATATGAAGTTTAAGCAGTCATTTTGTACCATTTTGTTTCAAAGAGCTTGCAAACATATCAGGTTTGCCTGATGACACTACAGGAGTGATGATATTTATAAATACATCAGAAAAAAAAAAGTAGTCCAAAGCTCAAGGACAGCAGATGTTGCTGTATGCTTTACTCAGGGTCATCTTCAGATCACCTTAAATAACAGTGAAAGAAACTGTCTGTGTGACTCACCACTTCATCTCTGTCCTCAGGAGTTAGCTGAACAGAACTTCTTTCTTCCTCCTTCTTGACTGATCTCTCATATAAATCACTGACAATGAATGAGGGGTAGTATCTGTCCTTTAGAGTCTCGTAAACATCTGCCTGAATTCTGTAGAATACTTCAATTCCTTTATTCCCCACGAGACTTTGCTGTATTTCTTTATAAAGGGATTTTTCCACAGGTATTTCTCTGCTTTCCACAAAAAAATTCTGATAAATTTCACTCACCAGTTGAGGTATTTCAGCCTACAATGCAGGGAGGGAGGGGGGAGGGAGAAGAGAATAATGAAAACATGTTAAAAATATCAGGATGACTCAGGATCCTGGTGCATAATTTGAAGGATGATCAAACTAATTTCATGCCCAGATGTATGAGAACACACCTGTGAATCTCTTACTGAGATCAAGCACTCTGCCTCTGCACCTATGCTAGGCAGTTGATTTCACAAAATTAATATCCCTGTTTGTTAAGTGAAGAAACATCTGTGTTCTAAAATTACCATAGCTGCTTGGAGAAGAAGCACCCACTGCTTTTAAATGTGTGCTCCAAAAGCTGCTATTCAAAGGAAAAAGTGCTAGAGCAACATTGTGGTCACCATTTTAAGTTCAGATCGTAGAGTTCAGCAGTACTGGCTCTCCTGTCTTCTTATTAAGATCAACTCTCTTTATATGTTACCATAGTTAATTTTGAGGGGGAGGGAAATGAAAAAAGAAACAGGAAAAAAGCATAACTGAATAGACATTTATGAGTACACAAGGCCAGGTATTTCCACTGAGCACAGAACAGTGCATAGAGTTGAACTGGGCAGTAATGAACAGTAAAGAGACGAAGTCATGCAGCACAGTCCATGATCATCTCTCTAAATTATTATTTCTCTAAACTGACCCAAATTAAAAAGGTTCTATTCACTCCATTAGTATGGCACAATGTGCTGGCCTGCCTCATATGACACTATCACAGCCACATGGCTGCATAGCTGCTCCCTTTTTGTAATCAGAACTGCCCCTGTAGCGGCAGACCACATTTATGTTCCATGGAGGAAGACAAGCACACTGTGTTAGAATCTCTTTCGTAAAATGGGAAGTCTTGAATAAACTCACTACACATTGTTTTGAAAGCAAAATGAGAAATCACAGCTGAAAGGTCACAAAATGATTTACAGCACCTTTTCCAAACATGAGCAGTTTGCAAATCAAAACTGATCTATACAACTCTCTTTAACGTGCATGACAAACCCTTTTTATGAACACTTCCTAGCCTGAGTTGGTTGTTCCCATTGCTCCAGGATACTTCTTGCAACTTTGTATTTCCTATACCTGGCTCCAGAATTCTCATTCCTACTTTGTCTTAGCACAAATTATAATACAGCATTATTTCCTGGAGAAACTTAGCTGCTCATACAGCAATAGGAGTCGGGGAGATTAAGGGATCTTTCAAAGCACAGTCACTCTTTCAGAAGGATTTTAAAAACATATATACACAAATGTTCATGGCTTTGGATTCAATGGGTTACCTGTCTAACTGGCAAGATGAGAAGTTTATGTACAGACTACCAGTTTCACATGAGCTGATACAACTAAAGCCAAAACATTAATGTAAGTTATTTTTTTTTAACTCTCCGATTGAGCGAGAAATAATTCTACTATTTTAGCATATCCAGTATCCTTTTTACAGGTTATGTTGTTACAAAGAACAACAGGAAACCATCATAACAACAGCCCACAATTTTGAATTGCACATTCTCCTCAAACATTGACATGAGCAAGATAAAACCCCCCTATATTGCTTAGCACCCATCCTATGCTATCGCTGTTTTAATAACGTAAGTACAAAGACATTTCGTAACACCAGCATCCCAAGCAGCAGATTCCCATTAAATGTACAAGCTGCATGGGCTAGCAATTTCTTCCACCTTGTTAGCATTCTTCAGGTACTCCACAGACTCCCAAAGACCGATCAAAGCCATCTTGTCCATCCTTTCCATGTAGATTCGGAAGTGCTCTCGGTATGAAGGGTTGGCCAAAATTTCTTCAAACTGAAGAATCTGAAGAAAGAAGAACTTAGAATAAAACCTGGGAAAAAACCTAACTCTCCATCCCTCATGAGGAAAATCTTTTCACTTGGTGTGCCCACAGAGCACCATGAATGTGTACTAGATTCAAGTGCACAGACCTTCTACAGTAATAGTTTAGCTTCATTTAAAGAAAAATATTTTTAAAGAATAAAAATTATGAGTTAGAAGTACTTGAAAAATAAACACATCTATGCTCCTACCAGGCAGAAATTATTTCCACTTATCTTCTGTCCAGGAGGTAAGACTATATTTCAAAGGACTAAGATGGCATTTCAAGTCATTTATGAAATACTACTGCCAAAAATTTAACTTCTCACGTCCCTGCAAGGCAGAGGAGACAAGCTTGATTCAAACAAATAGTTATACCAGCAGTTGCCACGCCACAGGCCACAGAGCTTTGAGATGTATCTCAATTATTCCCAGGGACCCAGAAAGATGGAGTGTAGTTCTTTACCCTAGCAGCTAAGGCATCCCGTTAACTGTGTGTTATTGAAAAGCATCTATCAGAAATGCAGCCAGGAAAGCGTACAGGCTGTAATATAATGCTCAGGACTCTTCCTGAGATGAGAGAGGAGGGTGTCAAGCAGAGAAGGAAATGAAACATATACTTCCCACACCTAAGCAAATGCTGCAACCATTAAGATGTTGGATTAAAAAGCCATTATTGCTTCCTCATCCTCTACTATTTTTGTGAAGCCAGGCTTTTTCTTCGAGAGAAACACCTACCTGGAAACGAAACACCTCCCTGACAAAATGAACAGATCTTCCCACACTGAACAAACTGAACAACCTTGGCTTCCTTTGAAAAATAGAACCAATTTTCAAAGCACACCATCAAAACCAACCACCCCTTCCCCTCCAACATTTCAGTGTAGCAGCTCAGTCTAGTTTTCATGTAATTCATTTAGTGCCATTATTTATATTGCCAGGAATTCAAATACACCAGAGTGGTCATAGTCTCTTGCTTTGTACCTCACAGACACTAACCAACCTTCAACTTTTTCTTTTAAAAGAAAAGTAGGTCCTTAAGCACTGCAGCTAATGAAACTTAGCTTCCTATGACTTTGCATTTTATAAAAAAGATAATTTGGTATGGAGCAAGACATGAATTCAAACCAAGGCTAAGGCATATTAACCCATGACGTATTTTTCTAATGCAGGTTTTTCAATACCTAATACTACTACAATTCAGGTCATGTATCAGCATCTCTCTGGGAAGATAATTTATTTTACTCAGCTTAGTACCTGTGAGATTCCAGCACCAAGTTACATTTAGGAAAAACAGTCTGCTGGACTCAAGCTGTACGGGAAGAAACCACATCCATGTGCCACAAGTCACTTCCTTAATAAACCAAGCTAAAGAAGGTTCTTTGAAAACCCTAGCTACCTATGTTTTTCCTGAAACAGCTTCCCCAGATTTTGGGCAGTATTTAAGTAAATGATATTTGTCTCAGCTGAACTGCTCCTTTTCATCGACAAAGTTTCTTATCAACAGTCATATGCCATTCTTCTCTTCATCCTTTACCATACCAATACCTTCTGAGCATGGCTTGCTCTTAGCTTCAGAACTATTCAGGTATATGAACACAAATTTCTGTCTTTCAGAGGCTGCACTGTAATTCACCGTGAATAGCACAGAGTCAGGCTTGTTGAAGCTAGACTTACTACAGAAATGGTGATCAGACTGTCCAAGAGAAGCACACAGAGATAACAATTCAAAGGGCAGTCTGTGGTTTAGCCTGATTGTTGTGCATCATCCTATTCTCTATTCAATCTTTTTATCAAGGACAGTGATTTAAAACACAAGCAGAAGAGGGTCTTACAGCCTCTTGAACAGAGATCTTCATCTCCAGGAATTTCAGCTCTATATATGATAACAGAGGTAATAAATCACAATGCAGAGCACATGCTGTTTCTTCTTGAGCAAGAGGTCACTTTGGTCTTTATGCCTCTATTATCCAAAGTATCTCCATCCAGAAAGGGGGTATAATTAACAAACATCCCCTCCCACAATTAATTGTGGGTTAAGTGCTGCTGCAGAGAGCAAGGCAAGTGTAACTATCTGTCCCTCCTAACAAAGGACCCATTGTACAGCTGCCCCATAGTAATTAAAGAGGTGGTGCCTAATAATGCTGTTACATAAACTTCCTATCAGTTACCTTGCAAACTGAAATACTTGAACAAGACAAATTAGTAGACAGAAAAGCTTATCTTAAGGCATGTGTATACCCTCAAATCTAACATCCAGTTAGCAGATATAATCTTAGAATGATCAGCCTCAACAGCATCCCTTCAAGTCCTTTTGACTCGAGAGCAGCTTCTGGGCTTGGAAAAATCAGCAGCTTTACCACTGCTACATCAATTCCCTGCTCCAACAGGGAAGAAGCTAGCATACCACAGCTGCTCACAAGCTCTGCCAAAGACTAGGAAGACGTTAGGATTTTATTTTTTCCAAGCAGGGTGCTCTAACCAGCATCCCTAACATAGGCACACAGAATAGCCTCGTTCTTGGCCCTACAAAGCAAAGAGGTGGTCTTGGCAAATCCCTAAAGATAGTCACAGCCTCTCTCTGGAGAAGAACATAAAAAACTGGTTAATTTGCAAGGACCTGTATGGGCACCAGACACAACACAGATGCACAGTACTCTTATTTCTTTGCAACACACCAGTTTCCCACTGACTACAACCACACTGGCCTACAATGAATAACCACAATAAATCTGATAATAGCACTGCAGATCCTGGGTGAGTAAACAGAATTTGGGCCAGTACTGGTTGTTTTCTGCTGGGATGATGACACAGTCACACTGCAGACATTACACTGGAAAAATGTCTCTTTCCAAGCTGCATTTTCAAGAACAGTAACCAATGCTTTGTCTGTACACCAACTAAAATGAAAGCCTATATTCTTAATTATCTTTTAAGAAGAGGCAAGTCATCATAAGGTTATCTTTGTCACACAGAGCAGTAGCTGAAATAAATGCAACAATTAGCTATCTATCAGGAAGTTTATACTGCATAAGGTACCTGAATGATTCACTGCACATACACCAACAGAAAAACCCCTGCCTTGAGACTCACATGTTCATGAAATTCTGTTGTAAGACACCCCATCTGCAGGCAACAGGGGAACAGCAACTGAAGCTTGCTTTCTTTATATCCCCAAATTCTGTACCAGGAAGTATCCTGACAACATGATCTCAAGTTCGGAAATCACAGTGAAAGTCTTGTCAGTCACCAGCTACATCAGCATCTATCCACGGATAGAGAGAATCATAGAATAGTTAGGGCTGGAAAGGACCTTAAGATCATCTAGTTCCAACACCCCTCCCATGGGCAGAGACGTCCCACCCTAGACCAGTTTGCTGAAGGTCCTGTCCAACCTGGAAACTGAACAGTGCCAGGGATGGAGCATTTACCACTTCTTTGGGCAACCTGTTCCAGTGCCTCACCACCCTCACAGTAAAGAATTTCTTCCTTATATCTAACCTGAACTTCCCCTGTTTAAGTTTGAACCCATTACCTGCCCCTTATCCCATAACTACAGTCCCTGATGAAGAGTCCCTCTCCAGCACCCTTTTAGGCCCCCTTCAGATGCTGGAAGGCTGCTATGAGGTCTCCATGCAACCTTCCCTTCTCAAGGCTGAACAGACAGCCCCAGCTTTCTCAGCCTGTCTTTATACATGCTGGAAGCAAGACCTTCTGCAGGAGTTTCAACTTGCTCCTCATCAGGTTTATGAACATGAACTTCCTGTGCCTCAAAAGTACACTTGGGCTATTTCCTTGCTGTTTCACATCTAGTCCAGGATCAGAATGCCACAGCTCCTCTTACCACCTGCAGTTCACAAAAAGCTCTGCTAAGGAGATGCTGTGACTGCATCCATTAAATCACAGATGTGGTGATGTGGCTATTGTGCTGAAGACAACAGAGAAAACAAATGGTTTGCTGAATGAACACGGACAACAAGAACTCAATAATTACTGCATTACTATACAGGTAACATTTCTACGAAAAAAGACTAAACCTGCACTGACCATAAGTAGATTAGAAGAGATGCTTTATATATTACACTAATTTAAACTGCATTTTCTCTGAAAGCAAATCTACCACCAAGGACAGAATATACATCAGCATTGGAGCTAATGACAGAATTCAGACTCAGAAAGCAGCTGGGGTTGGTTTGTTTGCTTGTTTGCTTATAAGCTTTTGATTATAACTTACACATTCATGACCTCCCTAGAGAACCCAGATTCAGGATAATAAGGTGAGTGAAACATATGCAAAGTCAAATACATAAAAGTCACAGGACTACCTAGTCAAACAGAAAACTGACACTGTTTTATAATTAGCTTCTGCTGTGAAAGGAGAAAAAAAAAAGTATTTCAAAGCACCTAATTTCTGTTTCTTAAATCTGTAAAAGAGGAACATCGACAGCTCCAAATAATCCACCTCCACATTTAAGACCATAATCCAAACCATAATAGCACCAGCAGTGTTATTACTCCTCTACTACTGCAGAAAAGAGGAAGCTTTCTGTAGGTTGCAGAAGTAAAACCAAAATACAAGTTTAGGTCAGTAGTCAATTTGTTCTTTGTTCAACTAATACCAAATATTCCCCAGAGTTAATACTGTATTTGTGCTTCTGTACTACACTTACATAAAATCAAACGCCATCAGTAGATGCTTATTTCAAGTTACATCCCATGTAACTCGAAGGAAAGCAAGCTTCCAGTTTCTTCTATACAAACTAGTTATTCTGCAAGTTAAGTGCTATCTAGCAGAAAAACTGGCACAGCCAGACTCTAAATTTACAGAAATTATGGGCCACCGGGAGCAGCATACCAACATTAGCTTATCTACTAAGTCCCAAACTATGCCTTTCCCTTTTGCTTAGAAAATGTTCCAAGTGTTCTGAGCGTTCAGTCAATACTGCCCACATAGGAGCGGCCAGCATCCAAAATAGAACTAGCTGCCTTGAAATAACCCATACTGCAGCTACCACAGTGCAGAAAGAGGATGGGAAGAAGCAGCACTAAAGAGAGCCCCCTTCATAAGCCAAGCCCTGAGCATTTTTCAGTGCTCAGAAGAGAACAGCGAGGCCTCCATCTTTCATTCAGCCTCCCTTGGCCTGTTTCCTGATAAGAGAGCTGGGGACAACAGAAGAAAGCAGCACTTTTGCTGTTTCCTATGCTGACATGGATGTGGAGGGGTTCTAGGGCTTCTTCATAGAAACTTCATCAAAAGCTTAGAAACAGAGCAGATCCTATTGCTTCTGCCACCACTACAACAAATGCCTGTGCAAGGAGTATTAGTTCCTATTAATAATACCATTAACTCAATATGGAGGTGCTCATAGGTATAATTGCAAGATACACAACCCCAGGTTAGCAGCTCCTATCAAAAAACTCCATCAGGTTATAAAACATGCAACATCAAAGGCAGGAATTCCTTTGTTTTTAATACAATAATACTATGTTTTATTGTACTGCTGACACCATCCAGTGCACTTTCACTACTTGATTCTGTTCCTGAATAATCTTATGTCACTATGTATCTATCTTGTAAGGCCCATAACAACTCAGCAGGCACCAAAAGTGGCATCAGTGGCTCATGTGGTGCTGCCACATGCTTCTCTCTCTCCTTTTCTCCTTGGCACCTCTCACTACACTCCACTCCAGGAAACAGATCAGGACTGCCTTGGCACATCTATAACATACTGTCTGAAATCACACTTTAAGGATGAGGGCGGTAGCCAACTGCCCTCTTTCAGGCATTACTCAAGACAGACAAAGTAGACAGTTAAGAACTATTTCTCCACCATGCAACTTTTTCTTACATGCCAATAAGTTACAATTATTATAAGGACATAATAAAAATCAAAGATCTCTGCATGAAAGGATAACTTCTCTTCTACCTATATAAAAAAAGATGAAAACTTTCTCATTTGAGTACATCTATTACTGTACTTCGCCCAAAGGGAACAGAGTAGATTACACAAAGAAGTCACTAAACTTATTGAAGTTTAGCAAGGATAAGTAGCCATTGTTTTATTTTTGTAGATGCTGGCTAACATGACAGTATTTTTTTCTAATTCCAGACTACAGTGATGTTGAAAACCAGCAGTCAACAGCTTTACCAGAGCTTTTTTGCAATGACAGCCCTTATATTTTTTTCAATTCTTTCCACAAGTAAGTGTTTGCTTTAGAATAACTTGGTGTTTGCAAAACCCGCAAGTATTTCCAAAAGTACACATAACAAAGGCTGAAGAAACACTGCACATGTGTTGGCAATCTTCTATTTGAAGGCAAGCTGACACTTTCAGAAAGGTGGCTAGCATGTCTTTATTAGCTCCCTATATGCAGTACATCTGAAAAATCACACATGCTCATGAGGCACTTTACCCTTTGTCAAGTTTCACATGTAGAAACATCCCAGGCAGAGTGATCACTATTTTTCAGGTACTTCACTGATCTTTTCCCTAAACAAACTATGAAGCAACTAATTTGTACTTGGCTTGGAGGGAAGAGAGTGATTAATGGTAGTGAGGATAATACCATCCAGTGCTAACACATTTAGAATGACCTTCAGACAATTTATGTGCTATTCAGTTTATACCTTCTGACTCTGAGGGCCATCGCCTTCCTCAGAAATGCCATCTTCCTGCTGATCATAAGCAGGCCCTCCCAGGAGCCTTATTCTCTTCTCACATTGCTTCTTTGCCACCGTCAGCTGATTAATATATCTCTTCACATTGCGAGCCCTCAGTAGGTCAGCTTTCATTGCTGCAGTTTCTTTTCCTTTTGAATCTAAGAATAAAGCAGATCAGAGACAGTCCTTCACAACATGAAAATATCATTGCACCACTGCCTCTGTGACCTGCCTGATCAAAGTATTTTTCATTCTGGAGTCAACTCCATACATCAGAACAGATAATGCAGAGTTTGTATTTGAAACGACACGGTGACTTTGAAACATTCTCCAATGATACCTAAAGGGCTTATACAAAACAGTTCAGAAAAAAAAAAAATCATTATTCAAACATCCAGTGAAATCTGACTCTTCCAGCTCTCTTCTCCTAGTTTGTTGCAAGACAGAGGGGCTCAAGACTTGTGTACTACACAATGTACACTGATCAGATGGCTTTGGGAAGTTACCTGCAGTTATGGTGTATGACAGGTAACACATGAAACTGATGGTTTATGTACCTTAGTGAACGTAACACTGACTACCTAGAGCCATGAGGGACTGGACTCAGCCCCTCCAGACCAGCATGACATGTTTCCACGCATCTCGTTTACAAATTCAAATTTCTTGAGCCTGATGTGAACAGCACATCATACAGCATCTCCTCCCCACAGCAACACTGCTTGAATTTCATTCAAAATGGCCATACGACTAAGAAGAAAAATCTTACAGTTCACACCAAGACTGCACAGTATTGAAGTAACATGAAAATGACAGCTGAATAGGATCTGGTAATAAAACACATAATGTTTGTGTATTCTACATTCCAGCCTCTTCAGCTAATTACCAGGGTCTAAAAAAAGAAGCAGCAGATAAACCAGATTAAAAAACCCTACTGCACTGAAGTAATTCCTGATTTGTATCTGCTGATTTTACATTTATACACTGGTTTTATTTTCCTCTTGTTCAATGATAACAGTCCTGCTTTTGCAGGCTGCAACTAGAGCTCAGTAGCAAAGCACCTAGCTTGTACTCAGCTCTAGATTAACTGATTGCTCAGGGATGAACAACAGAGATCCATTCTACTATGTTTTCAAAATATTAAACGCTAGTATAATAATATAGATTAAAATAGCATTCAATTTTCAAAACAGTTGCTGGAAAGAAACAACCAGACAGAAAATCTCTTACAAATTATTTAAAACAGGTCTTTTAAACTCATTTCTAATATATTAAGGTACCTTCTCCTTTTAGGACTGTTTTCATCCTTTTATTTCCCCTTACAGCCACATGTAACTACTGCATGTGATTATGTTTGTCACTTTCATACTGAAGAACAACTCAGTACATGGAGCTCCCTAAAGTTCTATAGGTAATGCGAGTGCAGGTATCCTCCCAGAATCTTTTTTCATATTGTTAATTGCACTTTATTCACTGAATGTATTTATGTATGTTGGTAGGGAAACTTCTCAATTCAAAGACTGTTCGTTTTAATGGGTATCATCTGCATTTGAGCTGCCATATAATAGTAAACTACAGAGATAATACTCACTGAAGCAAATGATAAAATGAGTTTACCATGAAAAAAAAAAAAGCCATCTGTTTTCCTGGCATGTTATCCCCACAGGGAAGTCAACAGAGCATTTAATTTAGCATTTCAGTTCCCTGACTAGAGGTACCAGTATTAATGAGAAAAAAAAGAAAGGAGAACAAAAAGCAGGAAAATACCTTAAAGACAAAATAGCTCTTCCCCTTGATTTAAAATGTTTACAGCTAATACAAATATGTGGACAGCAATATGAAGTGAAGATTAAAACCCAACATTTCCCCTCCTGCACTTTACTCCAAGATGATTTTTAAAAGTTCTCAATTCTCTCAATAGCTTGAATACTTTGGGCTCAAAATACATACCTAAAACCCCACACTTTGAAAACCCACGAACAGTGCTACACAACAATCATTCTGTCTCCTTAAAGCCAAAGCACCCTTCTTAGCGAAATCAAGGTATTCCTGGAGGGTTTTCAAGGTAAGCATGCCTGTTTTACCTTCAGTCTTATCATCCTGCGATTGCAGCAGGCCTCCAGGGAGACTAATGAGCGCTACAACCCATCCGCTTCCTGTGAATAATTAGTTTATTAAAAAGATCCTTCATAAAACATTTGCCTCACTCAGCCTTTCATATCCATAAGGAGACATCCCATGTAAGAAACACTCGGGGCAGAGTGTTGAAGATCACACTGCCCACCTGTTCCTGCTCCATGGATAAACAGGACTAGTCACCATGAAAGCCTGGCAGCATTGTCCCTTTAAGAGTAAACAAAAGGCTGATAAAAAGCAGCCCAGCACAAAGTGTGGCTAAGGCACTGCAGTGCAGGAGAGATGGTGTGGAAACCTGGACAAACACTGAACATGACCTTCCTCTCCCAAAGTATAAAAGATAAGCTAATGAACAACAAAAGGCGCAGCATTTGTATGTCAGTTGGCAAGGGTTTAGGCATATCATTGGTTTTCTCCTGACCCCAATCTCCTTTCAAGATTTTGAGAATTCTCTGATTTTCAGATCTGAAATGTTCTGAGTTTTTCCACATTAAGCCCTATCAAAAAGGTATCTTGAGCTATAAAGACAACATTGATTTTTAATCTATTCTTGCCTGATCCCACCACCAAAGTACTGACATAATTAAAAGCCTTTTTTGCCATTTCTTTGTATCAGCAAAGCTGATCATCAATACATCCATGTATTACTGCATAAACCAAATAAAACCAGAAAGTTATGAAAGAAAAGGCTTGCAATTACTCACATACCCCTCAGCCAGCTCCAGTAAAAGGAAAATGAATAGATACATGCTGCTAACACACTGTTTCATCACTAAACAACGAAATGCATCCTTTGGATAATTTAAACTTATTAACAACTTCACAGCTGGTATCAGTTGAGGAATATTTTTTTAATTGTTGTTAAAAGCAAATAAAATCACTCCTCATCAGCAAAACAAGAAAGATGCTGCTTTGGCTTTTCCTCACCACAACATCTAAGCAGGGCCTCCACCCTCAAAGGAGCAAAGGGTCATTTAGTAACTTCCTCAAAAATAATTCTCCTGATCAGGGGAAATTTTGCCAAGACATGCAGTGCCCTGGTGGAACTTCAGTGGGGTACTGTGCACCCCTCCCAAGCGCACCAAATGCAATTAGTACCAAAAGCAGAATTTCAAACTCTGCTTATCAATCCACAGCTGTGGATAATTCAATTTGCACTGTAAAATATCAAAATGCAAATGGTCCAAATGAGCTCAAACTTACCAAGCACTCAAAGTTAAGCCATTTCTACAAATCTTTTTCACTCCGTTTTTGCACAGCCACAGTGATTTCTGACAAAGCTTCTATATTTTCTTCTGAATCACTCCATAACTACCTTGATTTGAGTTAGGCCAGGAGAAGATCATAGAATCCACCAAAAACATTTCTGAAAATGGATTCCTCAGAACTAATTCCCCCCCTTTTTTCTTTGGTAGTTTTGCTATTTGGTCAGCTTTTATGCATTAAATACATTGAACTGCGGTACATATTCACACTGTCTGTTCTTCAGTCAGAATGCTGGGTCTTGCAAACAACAGTCATGCCAACAAATGCCACACAAACTTTATAACCCGCAACAAAAATAATGCAAATTAAGACATATGTAAAGCCTGCTTAAAGAACAAGCTAAAGTGTATTGTAGTGCTGCACGACCTGTCCCTTCTGTTTATAGTAGCAGCATAAAGCAAAGATTTCTCATTTGAACATATACAACTCATTTGAAGGTATGTATGCCAAAAACATGACTAAAACTGAAAGTACAACTTTTTGTTCCTCTACAGCTTCAAGAACTAAAGACACCTGCCACCTGGCTGCATGCACAACCACATTGACTCACCTGACTGATCTCTGAAGAAGCTATACACATGTACAACACTGTATGCATTTTTGCAAGACATTTTACATTCTTTTATCCAAGCTAAGAACATGCAGCACCTACTTAATGCTGTGCTGAAGCACTAAATAACAAATACCAATTTAACATTTTCATGCGAACAGTAACTGTAACCTTCCATATATATATAACTTACCAACCATTACAAACTTCTCTGAACTTGCAGAAACTTTGAATTACACATTGTCAAAACCTATGTAGGCCTGGAAAAGTATCTGTTCAATTCTGCAAGAGCAGGCCAGACTTTGAGAGGAACAGCACACACGGTTCTTCTGCCCATGGTATAAGCAAAGGGAAACCAGCTCTAGCATGGTCAGACAAGAGTGAAAAAACTGTTAATGCCCAAACACTTCAGGCAACATATCTGGTGGAAGGAATTTAAAGGAAGATCATGGAGAATTTAGGCACAGATCATTAGCAATAGTGCAATGCAGCTTCCCATATCACAGCCACAGCTAAGCAAAACAAAAGCAAAATAGCGGTAAGGTAAATTTAAGCATGGGAGTAAGTACGTACTATACAATAAAATAACATCCACCACATGTAGTTGTCTTTGTCTGTAGGTGCCTGCATTCATCCTTGGTCACTTCTATCTGACCAGTCAGCCTCTCCCCGCCCTCTTTCACCAATGAGCATCTCTCCAAATCACTGTGAACAAGATACATTACCATCACTAGCACGCACAAAGGGTATTTTTGCACACAAGAGCAAACATAAGTTTCCTCTACCAAACTGATCTGAAAAATCACAAATCAAAACAAACAAGTCCACCATGATCAGAGCCACTGTTTCACCTTCATCCACACGCATTCCCTCCACACTTACTGCTTGAGCACGACATGCATAATATCAGCTCTTTAAGCTTTGCCAAAAAGCTATGCGAAAATAATTGTGTATGCATGTTTATCCCTGTGTGGAGGATGGGGGTGGGGGAAGGAATCATACTACAGTTTTGTCATAATTAAGTTAAATGGCATCTGTAACAAGCTGGAATGCAGAAGTACCCATCTCACTTCACTCTAAATTACCATCTTGACAAAACCCACACATCACAACCTACACACCCAAGGTAGCTTGGACTCCCAGTTTCTAAAAGAAAAGTCCCTTTTTAAAGCCAAACACATTCAAGCCTCTTTCGGAACCACAGCACCTAAGAAGCCTGCCCACAGACAGTTCTGTTTCTGTACCAGCTGTCAGCTTCGCTTATAAAAGTGGGTACCTACACGCACAGTGGGAACACTCAGCAGGAGAAATCTACTGCAACACAGCAGATCTCTCTGTACAGAAATGGCTGCTTATCTGATCTGTCTCGCAATCCCTGCTTGAAAAGGAGCAGTTTTCTCAACAGGGGTGGTCTGGGGTCGATTACAACACAGTGTCTGAAAAACAATTCCACCCCATCATCCAAGCATGGCTTCTGGTCATGCTGTGATGTCATGTATAAGACAGAGGGCACAGAAAACGAGAAGGCAAATCAAACAAATCCCTTCACAGTGTCTGGGACAGGGGAAAATCTGCTGACAAATTTGCTGTCTGTTGCCCTAGGGTTAGGGTAAGATGAGGTACATGCCTTCATGGGCTTTTGTTTTAAAAAACAACCAGCAAAATTTCAAATCCTTGCCAAATACTTGTAGGATCCTGTAATATGACATCAGCAAGAGAAGAAGCAGAAATACATCTGTTAAAATTAGAACTAATGCATTTGAAGTGTTTCTTATTCACATTAAAGCAAATATCAAGTTATTGTATCAGCTTCCTTTGTTGCTATTTCATGATTTTAAGCTTTTTCTTTAGAAAAATTAAGATCTATGCTTGCTTCTAGAAACTCAGATCCTTTCTCACTCATGCTACAATGCCTGATCTGTGTATTTGTCCTGACAAACTGCTTGAGTTAAACCAAAATGCAGTGAACACTTTCAGATAAGCATTTCTAGTCCTTCATTTTTAACTAAGAAAAAAACAACCACCACCACCACCGTAAAATACCTGAGAGTTAGCTCAAATTTGGCTCAGTACTTTCACGGAATGACCACTTATCAAAGGGCAAGATGATGGGAGACTTTTACAGTTAAAGATGTAGAAAGACGTGTTTCTTCCAATCAGAGCACATGTGACTATGAGGAAGACCATCTAAAACTATCATAGGAAGAAAAAACAAATATAAGGAAAAACCAACCAACCAAACAAATTAAAAAAAAACAACCAAAACAACCCACTACTACAACCATGCCTACACTCACTGCAGGAGTGACCCTGACTGACCGTTTTGGAAGAGGACATGTATAAGGACACAGTTTGGAGAAGTAATGCAGATACACCTACACATCAGATTCAGTGCTTTTGTGTGAGTGCAAATGAGGGAAGTAGTGGAATGCCAGCATGCAAGATAACAGCTTCTATTTAGAGTGGGCTGCACCACTCCAAAATAAACCCATCAGCGCCTCTTCAAAAAGTAATGCTACATTAGGCTTCTTATTCACCTTTGGCAATGGCCAAAAGCAATTCTCTTGGTTATGGAAACTGCATCATCCACCCCCAACAGGCATCATTCTGTAAACCTCTCAAATTATTTTGTGTCTCAGCCTTTTAAGACATTTGACTTTCTCGGGGAGTCAAATGCAAAAACTTACTGCTTAACATGAATCAGATGCTTTTGTACATTTTCGTTTGCTCTCCTACGCTCACATGCCAGAAGATTCAAATGACAGAAATCTGAAAAGAAAAAAGACCCTATAATATGCCATTTTTTACTACTGAGGAGTTAATACATGATGTTTGGAAGCACTTTAAGGTACTTTTTGCTTTTATTAAAAGGCCCTAATGACTAAATGTTTTGCCAATAGGTGGCACCAACACTAGTTAAATTAAACGTAAAGAACCTTGTCCTTGCTGAGGGACAAGCCTTCCTCTCCAATCCCTTTGGGCAGCAACATTAAATGTATACTTCATTATCACCAGACAAAACAGTAAAAGAAGTCAGGCAAATGTAGCCCATATGAGAAGCCATCAGCCTGAAACCTGGTCCTCGGGCTACTCATCCTTTAATAATAGACACCCAATCTTTTTATAAATCTTTTTTCGTCAGTTTTAGAGACTTAATTGTGTCTCTGCAACAAAGAGCAAAGGTACACAATCCTGCTCAGGCATATTTAGTGCTAGTCACGTACCTGCACAACACTTACTCTGCTTAGAGTAGCTAGGTACCCACTGCTCCAGAGTACTGGCCACCCCTAATGCACTAAATTACTCCTCACACTTGTTGCTGTACCTTTTTCTATTGCAAATGCTGCCTCAGGAAGCTCCCATGCCTGGAACTGACGGAGGCTCAGACAATATCCATGTACATATTATTTTACAGCTGCTCTACTCATATCCTGAGAGCAAGTATCAGGCTCAACAAACTACTGTCACCCAAAGTTCCACTGCTCTAGCTAAACACCCAGGCACTAAAGAAACAATCAGGACCCAACTTTGCCACAGGAAAGAGGAAACAGCTACCAATAAGACTATCTCCTGCCATGCTGGAGCAAGAGCTCATTTACTAGCAGGAAAGAGGAAACTGTAGTATACACTGAACACCAATGCTCACACATTATTATGGGTATGCAGCAGGTACTCGGGGAACAGATTAAAGAGAGAAAGAATGAGATTGCGCAAACACACTTCCACTTGGCATACAGCTTACATTTAGCTATTCCCTACGAAACACAGCTGTTGCAGGCACAGCCAGAAAGGGAAACATCAAAAGGTGATGTTATGTGGTGATCTGTTCCACACCAGTTCAACAATCTTTGTATCAGCAATGAGCTGGGCTGGGGCTTTTGTTGGCTTTCTTTTGTTTTAAGGACGGTAGCAGTTTTCCTTCAGCTTTTCTTCCTAAAATTCAGGAATACGTTAGATTCGTTATCACATTAGGAAAAATGTCTCCACCTAGTTCAGGAAAAAAAAAAGACACAAAAAAGCCTTCAGAACTAGATTTTAATGCTTTACAGTTTTGCTAACCCCCTTAAAGTTTACTGTACACAGAATGAGCCTGAAAAATTTTGGTAGATGAAAACCTTAGCAGAATAACTGAAACATATTAGAGATCTGCCTTAAATTGTGTGAACTATAGTGAGATTGTATTGTATGCCTCTGCTGGACATACTGTTCCACATGTGTCAAGAAAAAAAATCACCTTTTTCTTCAGGCACAATGCAATCAACCATTGGCTATTTAAGAAATAAGAGGGTTTGACACAATAGCCCCACTGGCTAACATAGCCAGCAGTGGGAATCAACTCTTAAATGACATACATGGTTGCCATAGGACTAAACTAATAATAAAAGTCAATATCATAACCCAAAGTTTCAGTTCAAGCTAGTGGAATTTCTGTTGGATTTTTTTTAATACAGGTAAAAGTCAAGAGCCCATAAAAATGCAGAACCAACTTCATCACAGAATAAGTGGAACCAGATTTACTTTGACAGAATACATAGCAATGATCTTCATGTCTATTCTGCAGTGCCAGGCACCTGTAGCTTCAGAAAAATATCTTCTGTTCAGGGTTTGGACCAGTGAATAATTAACTAGATAAGCTCCAGTGAGACAGCGGAGAGCAAGACAGAAATTAATTGTAGAAACCCAAACTGTGTAAGAATATTCCCTAAATCAATTCTTGTCACAACAAAGACCCATGGCAGCATAAATGGAAATACAGGCTTAGAAAGATTGATTTTTTATAATGTACTCAGAGTTAACTTCCCTGTTCTCATTTTATTAACTTTATGAAACTGACTTTCCATTAAATTAACTTTCATCTGAGACATATTAATATCTCTTCCTGTAATGTATATTTGAGCAAAAACCAGCACCTACCTTTCCTTGCCTTGGTTTGACAGAAGCAATTTATCCTACAGGTATGCACATCTACACTGCAGAATGTAAACTGAAGGCATATCAGTGCTGACAACCTTATACTTTAACAAACTTAAGCAGGGACCCCAAAATCTTCATACTGTCATGCAAAGATTATTTTACTTGACCCCCCATGGCATGTTTAATTTTCTGTTTCTGCATTTTTCATTACACTTGAATTTCATTACATTTTAAAAACTTTCCTTTGTGATACAAAGAGCTACAAATGGATTTTTTTTAACCTGACAAGTAGAGAATACATGAAAATATAAAAATCTTAAGATTTGTTTGTTTACAAACAAATTTATTCATACTGCCTGTTGCCTTTTAATTATGTTTTGATATACCGTAAGTATATACATCCAAGCAAAAATTTGGTCTGCAATTTCGCCATCAATATAATCTCTTGAAGATATACCACAGTTTTGGTACATTTTGAGAACCATAAAAGCAGTATATATAATAAATATAAATAGAAATGTAAGATGTACATGCAATTTAAAAGGCAGGCACTGCAAAAAAACTGCAGAAGGATTAAAAGCACTCTATTGCAACACAAAAACATAATACAATGAAGAGTCAAAATAAATCTGACTGACAATTATGATGTATCATTCCTTCTGTGTTTTGAAAGCTGAACAAACAGACTTTGAAGAGTGGACTGTATGAGGAAGAAACAGGAAGGAAGATGCTCAGCATACAAAGTCGTAATGCCAAAAACCCTAGTTGCAGCAAGTTCTGAAAATAAATGCATCATAGAGATGAATTTTCTCATGATCCATCAGCTTAGAGGAAGATGCAATGGGGGGATAATCACACCATGGGAGTTTCTGGAAGAATCAGACAAATGAAACAACTGAAATACTAACTGCATAGCATTCCTAAAATCTGTCGAAGAATCCCACACACACTGATTGCATATGTATGTTGGGAGTTCAAGAAGCTTTTCAAAATAAAAACAACAGATGTGACTTAACAAAACAGAATCTTACCTTTCTGCCTCTTCACTTGGGGAATATTGCTGATTGTGGTTGCTTGAACTATTTCCACTACAATCTGATATCTAGTTTTAAAAACAGCAGGGGATAAGGGTGAAGAGGGAGGAGAGAGAAAAGAACAAAAAGAAATAAAGGACATTATTTTTTTTCCTTTTACAGTGTGTTCTTCATACAGCACACTTAACAACAGATAAAAAACAAAAGCCTTCTGCCTCCTCCTCACCTGGAAACAGTCATTTCTCAATATATCTGCAACCTAAGGAGCAGTGTGCATGTGGAGTAGAGTAGGAAAAAAAGGTTAACTTGACACAAAAGGAAAACATCCAGCTAACAATAATACTCCCCCATTCTCTCAACTGCTGGCACTGCACAGCCAGTTAAAAGTATCTAGTGAACACAATATGAAGTCATGCTCTTAACATTAAATATGACAAGAAAGAAAACACAAATTCTTCCACATTTGTGACAGACTTCCAATTTATCCACAGCAACTTAAATCTGAGGGGAATCAAGGCGAAATTTTACTGTTTAACTTTTTCTTCTTGAAAGAAGTAGGGACAATACTTTTTATGGAAACTTAATAAAACAGGAATAAACCTCTGTCTCCCTTCATGATAAGCAACAACAAAGGTAAATATAAAGAGTGACTTTGAAGGATGTTCATAGCTAACCACAGAATGATCCCTTCTCTGGTTTGAGGATTTTTCTCCCTCCAAACAAATTCAAGTTTTCAGAAAGCAAAGGTATGAAAGGAGAAAGGGGAAATACAAACCCAAAACCAACCAAACAAAAGCCAACATCAAAACCAAATCCAACTTTTTATGAAAACAAACATCAGCTCCCTAAATGTCCCTTATAAAAATGAAAGGGATATTTCCACAAAAACAACAGGGGTAAGTTTTATTAACAGGTAGAATGACCAGAAGTTAGAGGACCACTGCAGACATTGATGTACCCTGAATTCGAAAGCACCTCCAAAATTAGTAAGTAGCTCCTGCATCACTTAAATACTGAAAATAAAACCCATAAAACCAATGCAGAAAATCAATACAATGTTTCTTCTGAAGTTGATGCTTCTAAGCAAGGACAGAAAAAAGATTTAGAAAATCCCAGTACTATTACTAGCCTTTCTGGGAAGGCCATTTGCAAGGCAGAGAGGTGGTACACCTGCTTACAAGGAGATCCAACACACAGAACTTCCAACTCTTTTCTGATTTCCTGGCCAAGAGCAAAAAACATCCTTCATCCAAAATTTTGCACTGATCCAGTTGGGGACTTTTTCCTACTTACCCTAAGAAAAAAAGATACCTGGTTCTAATCACAGTAAAACCTAGTAAAATTCAATGAACACAGTCTGGATGGATGCCTTTAGGGGCTTCTCTCCTGTAAGGGTTCATGCATACATCAAGGAGCACCCAGGAGTCCACACTTTCTTGACTGTGGTCAGACTAGAGTCTGGGGAAAGGACTGTCAATGCCCTCATGGCCTCTTCCTCTGAGCACGCTATTTCATGCTTATTTTTGTAAATACACAGCAATTAATCTGCAAAGATACAGCATGGAAGGCATGCTTAAAAAAACAACAAGTTTCCCAGCAACTGTAGCACCTTGGGATAAATTTCCCTCAAAGCTAAGCCTATACAGAAAATTGTTACTACTTTTATCTGTTCTTTACCAAGATGTTCCATGGCAACATTAGGAGTAATAGGAGGAGGCTCTCAGTTCATGAATGCCATACATTCATTGGCTTAGAACAGGCACCGAAAAATTATTTCCAAATCAAACCAAGAAAAAGAATTTTTTATAAATAGTATTAGTGCCCAGAACAGCATCTAAATGGGAAACTGTTTAAGGACAACATGCTGGCAATTTATTTGTTGCAGGAGGAGAACTGGAAACATTCTTCCCACTCCAATCACTCCAGGGGAGTCTATCACACATTTCTGAGTGGTAACTGCACAACGGCTTACTTGTTTCTTCCTTTTTAGTTCCTTCTTTACACATTGTTCCTGTGGTTCATTCTTTTGAATTACAATCTGAAATACCACAGTTTGTTCATCCAAAAATCACCCATTTCCCACCTCCCCATACTCTCCCCCCATGTAGGGACCACTGTTTGGTTTTCTTGACATAAATCTGTAAACTTTTATGGGTAAATCATGAAAGCTTTGCAAAATATAGTACAAAATTTTGAGTTGGCTACAGGTTGGACCATTTCTCTCTGGGTGCTCCCACAGGGCTGGAAAACAAACAGAAAAGGAATCCCTCATCCCACAGGGGAACACTCGTTAACCACCTTTCCAGAGACCAGCTCTGCACAGAGGAAGAAGAATGCCACCTCCAAGATCAAGTGCTATTTCTCTTTAACAAAAAAAAACCCACAAAAAACAAAACCCCTTTTTCTCAGACATTTTCCATTCAAATACAATCAGCTCAGCCTGACCAACATTTTGCTGGGCACAGAGAAACCCATTTTAAGCTAATGGTAGTTGGAACTCCACAGGCTAGAAAGGAAAAAAACAAAGTGCAGCCAAAACCACATTATTTCATAAAGCAAATCAGCTATCTGGTATGATAGAACACAATTTAAAGTGACCTATAATCTACAAAGAGAGCACATTGAGCATTAATGTGCCTGAACAACAACAGAAGAGTCAGGTTTCTTTTGAGCAAGCAGATCCATTAGTGTGATTATGCTAATAAATGTGATGTCAATTAGGTTTTAGACAGAGTCTAATAGAGACTAATTTCTGCTCTCTTGAAAGGCAGACTGGCCCAGAGTAAAGAGCAAATTTTACAGCAGATGAACAATAAGTAGCCAAGCAACAGAATCATTTCACCATCACCTAAATATATTCTCCTACCTCAGAAATCCAAGTGGTTTCAGACTCAGAGAATAAATAACAAGAGAAAGTAAGATGTTATTTATGCAGCCCACACGCTCCATCTCAGCAAACCTTGGCTTGATGAAGCCAAGTCTAATAAAAGGTCTGGGTCACAACAGATGACACAGAGCGCACCAAAACGGATCAATGTACTTGTGTTTTTCAGATGTTGTTGCAGCCATTTAGGAAGGGAGACAACTGACCTGCAGCAGCAATTGAAGGGAGTCAGGGAAGAGAAAAAAAAACCACGAGTTCTGGTTGGTGGTAGCAAATTAGGATAAAGGCTGGAAATAGCTTCAACTGTCCCCCAAAGCTTTGGTGTGCTCAACAAAATCAACTCAAGGACATCCACAAAGATCCTGCAACAGCAGGGACCTCTGCTCCCTGCTTCCCAGTCACTTGCTCATTATCTTCTCCTCTGAAACCAGGGGAAAACCAGCTCAGCTATGAAGATAAGTATAAACATCTTGTACTTAGGCAAGCAGGCTTGGAATGCATGCAGTATCTCATGTTATGATGAAAGATGGAAGGAGAAAGAAATGAGATGGGGGGGACTAGTATGAAAGCAAGCAGGTGCTATTAAAAAACAGGAACATCAAACTCAGTCACAATATGTAGGAGCTGAGTGGTTTGGGGTTTTTTTGATGTAATTGGGAAACACCTCTCTGCAACAGTCCAGGAAAACATCTGATCCAGTGGTAAAACGTGGTGGAATTCAAACGCCTCTTCTAATGTCACAGAATCACAGGAAGCTGCTCTGAATGCCCAGTGTCCATAGGGTCACTACAGTTCACAACCACCAGATCACCATGGCCAGCTACACTTCATAAAGTTAATGAGGAGGTAACCTCACACTAGCGGAATTTAAACATATTATTTCATCTAACTCCACACAGCCAATCTGTAAAGAAGGGTCTGGTATGCCTTTCAATAGTACAGTCATCTCCAGTATACTAAACAGATTTTCATTTTCTGCCAAACTAAAAAGCTGACTATAATAGAGATTTAGCAAATGTCGTGGCTCATCATCCTTACCATCACCAAAGGAAAAAGAAACCTAAAATTGAATTTAAAAAGAAAAATCACAGTTCATTCAAATCTCGGTTACAATCTGGGAAAAGAAGCATGCTTAGTTTTGAATGAGCTACAGTGAAACATTAAATACCTCAGTTGTTTCAGGAACTCAACATCAGAGCTGCTGTTAATGAGCTTGATAAACTCCTCATAAGAAGGAGCATATGTGTAGCCTTTCTTCTGATGCTCATTCATCTGTTCTCTGTACTCCAGCTGGCTAAGTAGCATTCGGTTAATATAATCTGGATCACTCAGCAGTTCCACCACTGGTTTCAGTACTGGAGAAGAAAAATATTTGAAAACAAAATCCTTATGCTGAAGAGTAATGGCTGTCCTTCAAAAGAAAATTGCAGATAAAAGGCAAAAATAAATATGCAAGTTGATAAAAACCCAAAACCACTCTTCTGGACTACACAGTACATTTGAGATTGCATGCACCTTCTTGACAAAAGTGTTTGCTTATTCTGTTACACAAATAGATGTACATTGACAAAACTGAGGTCTCTGGAAAATTCCAAGTGTTTTTGTTCTTTCTGCTGTGTGCCTTGAAGGCTACGACATTACAGCCACTAAAAATAAAAACTAAAAACAAACTGAATCACGTAATATATTTGAGACTTCATAATTTTTGAATTTGACTTCAGTCACAAAAAATGGTTATCAGATTAAAGTGTAGCTGATTAAATTAAAAAGCAAAATAGAAAATCCTCAATCAAAAAACCACATCCTTATGTCTATGGATTCTATGTATCTGAATAAAATATAAATTCATAAAAATCACTAAATATACTGCCACAGAAGACTGCAAAAGTGTTCCTCTATAAAAGGACTAGAAGAATGTAATGGACAAATTGTGTTTTATCCTGAAAGGTGCTAAACAGCCCAGCATCAAGCCAGGAAAGTCAAGTATATGCTTAATTTTGAGAATATAAAATCATTACTGGTTATCACAGAAATTACATTTCAGAATTTAAAAGCAGAGCATCAAGACTTATACATACAATCATGTCTGTAATTACTACTATTGTACAGGTGCAAATGATTAATCATCTCTGATCTTTGATCTACCTTTTGTTGCAAGTATTTCTGCAAGGACTATGCGCAAGCTGACAGACTGGACATCCTTTGAGGGTAGAAGACAATACACCAGAATTTGAGCACATTTTTGCAGGAATCTTACTTCTTCATCAGAATTCCTCAAGCATGGGTGCAGCAAAAAAGGTCTTGGTGGATCCTCCTGCCTAGGGGAGGGGGAGACGGGAAAATGGGGTGAGAAATTAAGAAGAGGAAAAACATACCACTTGTATCATGGTTAGTCACTAATACATAAAATATCAAAAAATCTATTATCAGGTAAGTAACATCAGTTAAAAGATCACTTTAAACCATGTATGTTTTTCAAATCTTGCTAATTTTCCATAACAATGTTAAGATTCATTTCTGAATTCCTTTGTCCTGTCCATGTTTTCACCTGACAAAACAGGAATACAGTATGCTAAAACTGCATCAAAGAGAACCCAGAAAGTGGGAGGAAGGAAGTTTCTCTGAATAAAAAGCAATTGTTCCATCATTGAACTTGTTCAGTTTTCAAGAACAATCAATAAGACAAACTCAATAAGCAAATACATTCTTGTAGAGCAAACTAATTATAGATCTGAAGATTTAAGCAGAGGATTTGAGATCAGATCTAGTTTGAGAAACAGGCCTACCCGTTAAGACACTGAAGTTACCAAATAAATCTCCCAGTACATAATTGGCCTCTTTGACCCGACTTCTACTAGAACAGTAGTTTTCAACTTGCCACCAGCAGGCTACATGAAATTGGTCTGTGCAAGACACCTATATAGTAACAGACCTGGTATTATCAGCCATCTACATTGTAAGTGGAAAACCAATTTAGGAAAAGATTATAAAAACCCACCCACCAATTTAGAAAAAGAGGGTGGAATCATGATGGCAAACAGGGAGAGGTGAATTGACTCCCAAAGGCCAAAGAAACTTGGCCAGACAAGTCCGCTCAGGAGTTCAGCAAGTGAGAACCAACCATAATGTTATAGTATCAGGAGGCAATAAAGCATGAAACTGGAAAACATGAAACTGCAGGGGCTTAGTGTGTGTGTGCAACCCTACCCTTGGGGCAATACCCCTGTGGGCAGCAACTCACCCCAGAGCACATGAGAGACCCTGGGCTTCAGGCTGTGCTCAGTCTGATAGGTCTGAACCTCCCTCTTCCAAGTCCCATACAAGTCACCCCTTGGCCAAATCACAGATTTGGTCATCAGCTCTTGGCCAGAACAAGTGACAACCCTGGCTTGGATCTGAGCATCCCGGGCATGTGGAGATCACAGAGCCATTCAGAGAAGAAACAAGAGCACTTGCCTCAAGCCAAGTCTTCTGATCAGCAAGCCCAAGACAGCATGTGGTCATGCTTCATACTAATAAATCACCAGAGATTAAAAATTGATCAAGAAAAAAAAAACAAACAAAATACACCAAACACCACCACCACCACTAAATAATCAACTAGGGAAAAAAGCCACAGTTTTCTTCCATCACACTAAATGCTGCAGAGTCAGGGTCCATCTTGCCTGCTTTTGATAGAGTCAGATTCTTGCCTGTGGCTAAATCTGGTTCAGCATCATGAAGGAGCAGAATACTCTCATCCAGAATCATGCTGAGCCTGCTGGGGAAGGCACTGTAGCAGTTTAACCCACATTCACTATCACCCACTCAGGAACTATAAGAATTGTGAAAGCTGGATACTAACAGATGGAGGAAATCCAAATTTCTGTCTGGTTTCACTTCATATTTAGTGAAAGAATAATGTTGCTAACTTAAGGGAATTAAATCAGGCCTGGAGTTAGGACAGGTATAAGTGTGCTATATTAAATAGTAACATATCATACTAATATACTCCTTCTCCTGACACCGAACAAGTGAATAGGTCCTCCCTGCCCCTGGCAATCATACTAGGTATGTTATGGGAAGATGGCAAGGCATGGTCTTTCAGAGATAACAGTGAAGGGGTGGTTGTGCTTCTGCTGCAGCATGAAGCACCAGGTGGGCACCGTGCACCACTGAACATGCACAGCAATGTGCTGGTGGATGAGCAATCCCACGACAGCAGAGCCTGTGTTTGTGTTGCTTTGCAGACTCCCTACAAACAGCTTTTCTGATCACAGCTCTGAAAGCAACCCTGCCCAGTATTGATCAGTTCATCTCCTCACAGGTGCCAGTGGTTTTCTGGACTTCTCAGAACATGTTTGACTGGATGTGCCAAGGGAACATTTAGTGCAGGTCATGGCAGTACCTGTTCTTTATTCACAAACAGCTGTAGAAGCAGAAATAAGGTGCCTTACGAGTTCTTTCATGGCCATATGCCTGATTTATAACAGCAAGGTGACCATGCCAGTGGTTACAGGGAGACAGCATCACCTGAGAGGTACCATCCCAATTTCTAAAGGCAGCCAGGACTGATATTCAGTAGAAGGCTTTCAGGTGCTACAAAGGCTCAGATCTGTCACATCTCATACCCATGCCTCCTCCCATCTGCTTCCTTCCCAGAATTGAAGGCTGCTGTGCTGCTTTAGAGAGTTAACTGACTTACTCACAGAGCCACTCAAATCTCGCTGCCTCTGTATGTGAAAAGGTGTCCCAGAATGTACACAGTCAAACCAAAAGTTTTCAGTTAGACCCCACTATACTGCTGCCAGTGACAGGCAGCATTGTGTGACAAATGATTTTTACCCCTCAGTCCAGGAGGGTAACAATACTCTGCTAATAGCTCTAATTCTGTTCTAACAATACAGGTAATTTGTCTCAAGGTGACCCAAATTAGTTTTTTAATTAATTTTCAGAACAGGAATGTAAAAATGACATTTGGTTTCCACTTGACAGAAGCTTCTCTTTCAGTCCCAAATGCTGTTTGCAAATGTGCATCATGGAGGATGCTTCAACTGCTACACGTAAGACAAATTTCAAAACAAGTCCCTTGGAACAGCTTTGATGTTCTGAGGAGCAGTGACTTATGAAGATGATGCGTAGTCTTCATAATTGACCAGCACAGGTGGTGACTGAGGTATAAAAGCTATTTATCTTGTTCTGTTAGATTTTTTCTCTCTGGCAGCTGAAGACCTTGTTATTTTCCTCAGTGCATTTCCAATCCTCTTGCATACTCCAGACATTATTCTACAGCCTTCTCCACACCTGCGTCAAACATTCCCCATCACATGCTCTCCCTAAAGGCATTCATTATTTATCCAAAACCACACAGGTCCCAGGCAGACAGAAAGTCTAGGTCATTTACACACAGTCACTTCTTAGTAGGGAAATAAAGCCTTCCTTTTCTGGACAGGTTGGTCTACCCTAAGTCAGTCACTTAGAAACACAGCCAGAAGCATACACAAAATGCTAGCAGCGGGATGACTTACACTGAACATCTGCTAGCTAGCCACAAACTAACCTCTCCTAACAACTGACTCCTATGTATTAACACTAATGTCAGAACAAAGAGCAGAGTGGTGATTGCTTTTTTGGCCACAAACACAAAACCCCATCTTTTTTGGACACTCTTACCTTATTTGTAAGACAACCTACATAGTGATTAGAGCAAGGTATACTTCCATAACATGTGTAAAGCACAGAACAGCTAGAATGCACACCAAACTTCACTAAACTGAAATTAGTTGCCCTTGCCTTCAGTATCTCTCTAAAAGTCTCCTGAGGAACACCAGTCTGTTTGGAACTACAAACACCCTGAAGCATTAATTGCATCTATGCTATCATCCATGCAAGATAAGAAATTTCTCATAATTTTTGTCTCCCTATTGTAGATATTTGTTCCCCGTCAACAGGCAATACACACAGCCTGGAGGACTTGGGCCTATGCAGCACTTTTCCGATGCACAGCCAACAGAATACAAATGGAAATTAGAACAAAATAAACAAGTAGAAAGGCAAATATTTGATTCTAATTTGCCTGAAGTGGTCCTGCCTACAGGAACGAAAAGCGGGAGCAGAGCTTCATACTCTCCAGTTGACAGGCCATTTAAGCAGAGCTTCAACTTCTTCTGGAGTTACGTCCACTACCTAAGATGACAAGACTCTCTAGAAGATGAGCTCTTTCAATTGTTTTCCTAGCTAAACTTTCTAAAATGTGATCTACAAAGCAAAAGGGAAGGCACAGAACATCACCAGATTTTTATGAAAAGAATAGAGAAACAAAGTGTTCAGGAAATTCAACTCTAAACAAGCCTTGCATAAAGCTGAACTGCTGGGTCAATAAGTCCTGGAGTTTTCATTGCTGTTTAGGCAAAAGAAATGGGAAACTGAAAGCAGGAGAGCAAGCCTGGAGAGAGGCTTAACAGCTACAAAATAAATCAATATGTGAGTAAAACAGACAAGACATCCAGGCTTATATTCCCCTTTGCATTTATACATGAAGTATTACACTTCTATTTGCCTCAATATAGCCCCAGATCAGCTTGCAGGGAAAAGGTGTCAACGAAAGGTCTGCGCAGAAAACAGAATCCCTTGCAACTCAGGCTTATTCTTCACTGATACCCATTAAAAAAAGAAGCACTGAGAAATCACATAAGTATTAAAACCAATGCTCAGCTACCGAACCATGTCTGTTTAATCTCCCAGAGCAGGAGCTAAGATGTCTTGATCAAGCATATTCTCAAAGGTTGATATAAACCCCAGATCTTCAGCTCTGTGGGAACGAGACAAGAGTAAGGAATGGTACTGCTCATTTTGCAGAGACCAACAGGAAATGAGAAACTTCACCTCAGGGTGCACATACGTATACAAAGCTGAGTGTTGCTACATCTTAAGCACTATTAAATAACACAAATAGTAACACAGGCATTATTTCTCTCCCTGTCCAGTTCTGAACATGTGTTATTAGGTTTGTGTGGTCAGATTTTTCCAAACAAAAGGTCACCAAGTAATCACAGAAAACTCTTAAATAAAACTGTGTGCAGATATTTTTAGAGAGAGCTTTGAAAGCCCATCCAATTATCCATAAATTCTGAGAACTGTGTGCAGTGAACTAATACAAACGTGGCACTCTAGCAAACAGTTCCAAAACAGGCATGATAAAAGCTTTGTAAACCAGGCTCACTTAATCTGCTTCAGGCAATAGAAAAATAATGGTAAGTAGCAACTTAATTCATTTGTTTCTTCTTGAACAAAAAAGACTGAAGTAATAGTGACACATATTGGTCTGTCAAGATGCAGGTAAATTCAGTGATTTAAAACTGCTACTGGACAGAACTCATGCTTTACACAGCATGCTTACAGATCATAGTCCACTCTTGAGAGTTACAAAGCCAGCCTTAACCCTGTGTAAATGTCTTTTCTGTAGTTTTCATTTTATAAAATCTTTAAGCCTGCTCTGAATTTTTAACACTACCCAATGCTATGAAATAGCATAAGAAAGCAAAGGGATTTTCTTCAACTGCCCCCTTAGAAGAGTCAAAGATCAGTCAGCAGCTTGTGAATATAGATCCATAGGCAGGACCTACCAAAGCGAATCCCCTTGTACCATATTCCAAGCAGTGCTTTCCTTTAGGACCAAACTGACACCTACTGTAACTATCCCTTGCTCCGAGATTGCTTCATGCAGCTACTGACCGTGTATCCCACTGAACACCTTCAGTATTCAGATTTTACCCTTTACTGCTGCAAATTTTGAGTTCATCCAGCACTTCATAGAAATATCATAATTTCCTTCCCATGCAATAATTACACAACTCTAAGCCAGCAACTATACCTTTTAATGACAATCCGTCGTTTCCCAGGAATTCAGGACAGATCGCAGTTCTGTAATACTGAACTATCATCTACAACTGGGCTTCCAGATTTCCCAATACAGAAGGACCTCAAGGAAATACCTCTTTTTATTTAAAATCTACTCTAATACCCACAGTCTTAATTAGGACTATCTAGTAACTCCCTGGATTGTTAAAGACTTGTTGCAGCTAAAATATTCTTGGTATTTCTGGTTGTGTTTATGCTCCTGATGCAACCCAACATCTTTATTTTTACATAGTCTCCAACCCTCATGATGGCATCAAAGAGCTTAAAAATTAATCCTAAAAGGGGTGAAAAAAAATAAAGGCAAACCCTAAAGTTATCATTTACAATGCCCATGCAACTTGGGACTTTACAGGTTTGGCATTGGTAGTATCACTGGGTCAAGGGCAAACCCTCAAAATAAGTACACTGATTAGGAGCCACAGAATCACAGAATCATAGAATAGTTAGAGTTGGAAAGAACCTTAAGATCATCTAGTTCCAAGCCCCCTGCAATGGGCAGAGACACCTTACACTAGACAATGTTGCCCAAGACTTGGTCCAACCTGGCCTTAAACAAGAGACATGCATGAGCAGGAACTTAATGATGACAAAACAAGCTAAATCTGTTCTGAAAATAGGAAACAAATAAATAAACAAATGATATTAAAAAAAACAAACCCCACCCACCCCTCCAAAAAACATTAACAATAACAAGAAATTACATAATGTCCTTTCTCTTTAAACAAATAAATCACAAACTGTTCCCCTCAGCCTTGTTATTTCTTTAATAAGTCTTTCAAGAGCCTTGCAGTTATATTTCAGTCTCAATCAGTCCAATTGTGAGCTGAAGTGCACATGCAACTCACTCTGAATTACTTTCATCGGTACATTCAACACTTACCACACACTTTCATTAAACTGATTCTGAGAACTACCAGACCCACATGCAGCTTGCATCTCTTCACCTGTAACTACCCTCAGATTGCTAAGCTTCTTGACAGTGCAGGATGAAAACTGCTTGATCTATTTGAATTTTATAAGAAATAAAAGAAACAAATTTAGACCTTCACAAGTCAGCATCATAAATACACCTGAAATGGTACCTACTCAAAAAAAATAAAACAAGCCCACCTCTGAAAACAAACCACACCAAATCCCAAAAGCACAACAAAAAATAAGGATAAAGCCAACACCAAGATTTCTACAGTTGCCATTTTTATCAAGATACATCATCAAGTATTATAAATCACTTTACCTAGCATTAGGGGGAAGATAACCATATTACTTATACATGTCACAATTATCTCTAAGGAAAAAGCATTTAACATGTCATATTGATAAAACAAAGACCTAAAGAATGCATTAATGGCTTACCAGTTGCAGTATGGCCATAGCAGCACCAGGAGGTCCTAATGCCTATTGTGATGTCTAAGTCATACTCAATCATGAAGAGGAACCCCAAACTTCCCACACTGATTCTTGAAAGCAATGGCAAGCTTTAGAGCTGGTGCAATGGGTTTTAAAGTTAACTCACAAGTTAACTTTAAAAAACATGCTCAGACCTTGTTTTTTCATGACTATTTTCCTCTCAGCGCCTTCATACAGTTGTTCCCATTGCATCAAACCTCTACATTTCATGCTAATCCTCTCGATACTCCTTTCCAGAGGCTGAGTGTGATAAGCAGTTCTTAGTGTTCCTGGCTTGTGGGTGGCACATGGAATTATACAAGAAAAACAAGAACTGAGGGAAGTGTTCAGTAGCTATCCTGACAACTTGGATGCATCTATAGGATTAACCAAGTTAAAACTCAACTCCCTTTGCATTAATCTGCTCTTGATCAGTTTGTAGTGGCAGCACCTTTTAATATTACTAGCTCATCACATTACATATTGTAATAACAAAAAAATACAACAGGTATATCTTGTATATGCAAAGGTATTCACATTGGCCAAGAAAATGAAGAACTGAGTTGCTTCCTCTCCTCACGCTGACAGTAATTTATAGAAAACAATTATTATCAAAACATGTACAATACAAACTTAAATCCCCAAATGCATGTTATGCTGATCAATCAAACAGCAAGTTTCCCACAGCACTTCCCTACCTCACGCTTTCCAAGAGCTCTGAGCCCTTAAATATGGGTTCTCAATCAGCACTGGAGTAGCCTGAAGCCCCCAAGCATCCATTTAGCTACATCATGATTTAGGCTGCAACTCCAGGCACATTGCACACACACACACACACAAAACCACTTCCCATCATCCCATCAGACCATGTAGCAGTCAACTTGCCAGAAGCAGCCTGCAATACCATATATCCACATTGGCAGAAACCAGTTTTTCCTCTCCCTTTGGGATCAAGGTGCCCCAGCTGTAGGTTAAAGACAAACAGAGAATGCTCACAATCAAAAGATGCAGAAGGGGGAAGGAAAAATAAATAAGTAAATAAATAAAGTGTCACTGTGACCTCTTCCCACAAAGATTTGTGCAAAAAGCACTGCTGCTTGTCAAGAGGTTCAAGAAGAGGCAACCAACGATTAACTATCTTCAAATCCCATTTGCGTGTTTACCTCATGCAGGCAAATCTCATTTTGCCTATACTACAGTTTAGAGATCACCAGCACAAGGTGTTATTTATCAAATGTTAATAGTTCTGATGAGGTTATTCTTAGCCCACAGTAAGCACAAGGGAACTACTACTTCCTTTCATGACGACAGCTTCACACAAAGATGCTTACTATTTGTTTTCATTTTGCAAAGTCCTTCTGATACCGACTGTATTTCATTCAAGAGCAATAGCTGCCCCTTGCTTTCAACAAACCTATCATATTACCACAGCAAATCTACATTCCTGACATCACGTAATTCTAGCCCCTGGAAAGTACAGTGCCACCACAAACAACACTGCACCCACAAACCAAAATTTCCAGCATTATATATAACCTTACTCAACTTGCAGTCCATCTTTGGTCACATCAAATGGCATTGCAGTATTCAGCTTGCTTATATTACTCTTAAAGGAGCCAGAGAAAGACACCTGAATGAGATATTAAGGAATAAAGGCATAAAAGCTGCTATGAAACAAGGATGGCCAAATACCACCCTCTCTACCATGCAGGATGCACTTAGCTAATCCTGTTACAAATGCACTCCTGATTCTGTACAATGTAGGGGAAAAGAGCATTGGCTTGTACCAATAAATCCAAGACTGTTTTTCCTTCTCTATCTCAAACTCATAAACTAGCTAACAGTGGACATGGGGAAATATCGTATTTCATTTCTATGCTGAGATAATCATAGAATCATAGAATAGTTAGGGTTGGAAAGGACCTTAAGATCATCCAGTTCCAACCCCCCTGCCATGGGCAGGGACACCTCACGCTAAACCGTATCACCCAAGGCTTCATCCAACCTGGCCTTGAACACTGCCAGGGATGGAGCATTCACAACCTCTCTGGGCAACCCATTCTAGTACCTCACCTGGTACCTAATACCAGGAATGAAACTGTTCCCTACCTAAAATATTCTGTATTCCTACAAATTTTGTAACTGAAAAGTGACATGATCTTTTGGAGCCCAAACTAGACCTCAAGGTACACCCCAGCGATACATGCAAGATGAAGAAACTAGGAGTTGCCTTGCCTACAGCCCTCTGTCACCCCAGACAGTTCTGGCCCTTATTTCACTCTGTAGAAGTGTCTGGCAGGGAAACAGACCTAATGCTGCCCAGCTTCTCCCTCCAGATTCCCTGCCTGTTACTGGCTAGAGTGGAAGAGGCCTTTCATCTTATCATGCTCCCCCTCACACAGGGAAGCGCTCTTCCTCATCTGTTGGCCTTTGCTGGCCACCTGCCTTGAGCTGTTTATTACTAAGCAGAGCCTTGTGACAATTCAGAAAAGCCAGGTGGGAAGCAGGAGCAAAGGGAAAGACTGCAGCACCCTTTCTCATTCTGAAAGGCTGTGGCCCATTTTCACCTCCTCCAACATCCTGACCTATCCATCAAATATCACAGGTTGGACCTAGTCAGTGAAAGCAGAACAGCAAAGGGATTTCTGTGGCTGATGTGCACCCAGTGACAAAACACATGAACTTCACACTGAAGAAACATGCATATCTCTCCTCCTGGGCACAGACAGTTTCTTTCCAGTACTTTAGTGGATTTATCTGTTTTCATACAGGAAAACTGAGACAAAGTGGCTCAGGTGGCAAACGCCTCCAGAGATGGTATGAGGAGTATTTAAAATTGTAAGCCACCAGATAACAGACAAAATGCCCCTTGCTGTCACACCGCAGTATAACCTCAACAGCGGAAACAAGATGTGGTGCTCCAACAGGCATCACAACAGGAAAGATAATTACAGTCTCTGTTGCACTATATTTACCATCCAAAACTAACTGGATTCATGTTTAGGGACACAGAGAGAAACATATGTATGGCAATTTAAACTTACTACCATATGTGAAATACTGACAGAAAGCAGAGGTAGATCAAGAAAGTTTCTATGCTCCCTACCTTATGAAGCAGAATGTTCTGTGTTTGAAGCATGCCAGTTGGATGTTTAACCCAGCAGGCAGGTAAATACCACATAGCCACTTGCTCACTCCCCAGCACCAGTGAGATAGGGTAGATAAAAGTGAAACTCATGGGTTGAGATAAACAGATTAATAGGACAGAAAAGGAAGTGAGAGGGAACAACAACAGAAGAATTAGAATACACAAAACAAGTGACGCACAATGCAGGTGATCACAACCCACCAACCAATACCCAGACAGCTCCCGAGCAGCAGCCCACAAGAAACCAACTTTCCCCACAGCTTACATATTGGGCATGACACCATAGGGAGTATCTCTTAGGTCAGCTGGGGTCAGCTGTCCCAGCTGTGTCCCCTCACAACTTCTTGTGCACCCCCAGCCTCCTCGCTGATGGGATGGTATGAGAAACTGAAAAGGCCTGGATGCTGTGTAAGCACTGCTTAGCAACAACTAACATATCAACATACCAGTGTTATCAACATTATTCTCATCCTAAATCCAAAACAGCACAACAGCACTATACCAGCTAGTAGGAAGAAAATTACCCCAGCTAAAACAAGGAGAGAAATAGGGATATTAATTGAAGACTTTCCAAGAAACTCAATATTCCAAGCTAGAAGTGACATACTTCGTCGTTCTCAGTCTATAGCTTAAAATGTCAGGAGGTTATAGCACAACGAACTTCATAGCATCAGGTAACTCAGTATAAAATTCAAATTATTCTTAAAATCATAAATTCTTTAAAGAGAAAACAGTATCAGAGTCTTCAGCTGTGCCTCCAGGCTTATTACATGCATGCTATGATCACCCAGCAGTATTAATTCAATCTGCAGCATACAAGCACAATAACACATTTCTGCTGACTTTGCCATAGTACAGCCATGGCATGTAAGCCTCCTCTTTAGGCAATTTCCATAAAGCTCCCTTAACTTTTTGACCAAGCTAGCATGAACATGCAGTGCATGTAAACCAGTCAATGGGTCCAGCTTCAATCTATACAAAATGTGCAGTTGCAGCTGTGGGGTTTTTAACCCATGATCCTGTTGATTCTTGATAGGATTTTTTTTCATTACCATACTAATGCAGCCTGCCTTATCCAGCACTAAGGTACATTTACCATTCCAAAGAGAAAAAGCTAACTGGAATATAGCCAAGAGAATTTATTTTAGGTCTATATACTGGAAATAACAATCCAACAATGAACTACATGAAATGGTCATAATTCTCAGTAATTAAGAAACCTCATCAAGAATCAGCCTTAATATTAATAATTCTGCAATTGTAGATCCTATGTTCCCAGCTTCAAGCAGGAAAACATTTTCATTTAAAAAAAACAAACAATAACACCCCACCAAGCATCCTCATCTTTCAACTGTTCAAATCAAACCTTTTCCAAAAGCAGGTGCTTTACTACAATGAAGGGCAAGTGCAAGCATAATGTTTAAAAAACAGGAGAACACACAGCAGGTTTACCTGACCAAGAGATTTCTACCACATTCCAGAGCTGAAAGAAAGTAATTATCTGGAATCCAATCCACGATATACTGCAATATGCATACACCTTATTTTCTTCTTTGCTTGTCTGTAGCCACCCTTTATTTTTTGTCTTTATTTCCTACACATTAACTTACATAAAGCTAGTATCTCCCAGAAATACATTAACATTATCTTCTGCTCCAGAAGTGAAATAAGTGTGAATGGCAATACACAGACTGGTCACTGACAGAAAACAGTTGATCTTTTTTCTCTGAAAGTGTTAAAAATATGTATATCTAACTGCAGGCAGAACAACTTCATAACATAAGATGTATAGTCTAAATCTGAATGACCAGAGCGTGTTTCAATTAGGATAACTAAAATGCAGGTAAGTGTAGACATAAGCCCAAATTCCATGCACAATTACACAAACTGTTCATTCAGATGTGGGAATTGCATAGGCTAAGAGTTCCCATTTGCAATTAGAATTTGAGTGCAACTCTAGTATTTAGTGGACAGCTGACCTTTTTAAGCAGACAAAGACAGCCTTGCCAAAGAGGAAATTCAAGTAATTAGCAAGAAAAGCTGAACAGAGAGAGAAAATCCATCCAACAAATTTTTCCAGTAGAAAAATCTTGTTACTGCAGGACAGGCCACTTACAGAAACCACAAAGCTTTGCCTCCTGGGGCTAGAAGAAATAGGAAACTGAATTGATTTAACCTTGGTGCTATTTTGGGAAAGGTGCAAATAACTACCTTCTTGTCTGTTGACTGCTCTGACAGCGCCTCTGCTTTCCCTTGCAGGTTCACACTACTTGCAGGAACTGCTCACGCACAGCCCACCTCCTGCTGTGAGCAAAGGATTCAAGGATGAAATGGAAACAGAGGTAAATCTGAACTCCGAGAAAAAGAAGGAAAAGCATTTCCTTCCAGAGGTCTTACAGATGCCCTGAAGCCTGCTTGATCTCTAAAACTGGTAATAAGCTTGAACTGTTTCCTTTGTCAGTTGCCTACAAAAGCATTACACTTTTCATTACTTTGATGTAATACATCTGAAAGCATAGCGACAAGCAGAAAATGCCAGTGCAATGCAGTTTTGTTTTTACCTGGCGTTGGCTCCTTTAAGATCACAGAAGTGTGAGAGTAAAGCTTTCACTACATCATTGCAGACAACTTTAACTACATCAACGTGACTCAGCCTCTGTCGCAGCTGTTTGGCAATCTCCCAGAAGTCTTCAGATAGCAGCTGGTACAGCTGCCCTTCATCTCTGCTGAGTTGCCCATACCAGGACAGGATGTAATCTCTATAGCTGTAGTCAAACACTGAAAGGAAAACAAAACAATAAATAGCAAAAATTGCAAAATGGGAAGACACACCAAGACAGGAAAAACATACTCCTTCACATTTCCCCTCAAAGCTTAGATGGGTAATAGGTTTCACATCGTCTTCTTTGAATTTTATATTCTTGCCAAAGAAAGTAAGGTTGGCAAAGTTACAGAAACCTGCACCTAACAGGTTACTGAAGGTCACTTTGCAAAGCAAAGCCTGTAAGTGGATTTGCTCAGTCAGGTTACTTGCTACAGCCAAACCTCAAACTAATACCTGTCTCTCAGAAGTGGATTTGGTTATATGAACTATCATATAATATGTGTATAGGATGTTGCAGACTGAAACCAGCCTTCTTTACATATGAATTCAACAGTCCTCAATCCAAAGTCATAGTTAGAAGGGGAGGTGGAAAGATTTTTAGATTTCAAAAGACATATACAGTACAGAACACTGAAGAAAGTACATTATAGGATCAGAAGAGCTAGAGATAAGAGAGAACAAGTAGATTAGCGAGACAGCATGAACTTCAAAATTGACAAGGTATTCCAAACCATATCTACAAGCAACAAGCAACAACCAAGGTTACTGTAACAGCAAGTCCCATGGCAACACCATCTTCTACCATTCTGACTTTTCTTTTTGACAGCTTTTGTGTGACACCAATTTTACTTGGATATCAGTCCCTGGATGTCTAGGAGGAAGTAGGACATGTTCAGTGAGCATGTATGAGCCATGTTTAGCAGTTACAACAACACAGGGAAAGAACAAGGAGCAAATTTGCATCTACCAAAGGGTAACTGAATAAGAAGGGGGAAAAATAATTTGTGCCTGATAATCTGAACAGCTTCTTTACCAAACACCCTGATTTCAGACTTTTAATATCAAAAGTACATCTAATTTGTCAATGTAAGCCTAAGGTGCAAAGTAATCATGTGACTCCACTACTTTTTACTTTCCACTTAAAGTTGTTTGCTTGGCAGTTTAATAAACTATAAAAAGCTCCTTGACACTGTGACAGTGAACTAATAACATCCTAACAGCAGAACAAGTTAAGTTAGATACTTCTGCCTGCCTGAAATATTAGCAGACTTTATCCAACAGCATCCTGTTAAAAACATTTCAAAAAAAAAAGCTAAAATTGATAAAAGTTTCTAATAAATACTTCATAAATCAGCTCTTTCAGGTTTATAAAGAAACTGAGTTGCACCACTGAATGGGCTGAAATATATAGTTAAGATCCTTTGGCTAAGTCATTTCAAGTCTTTTTAATTAATCATTCAGAGAAACATTGCCATAAATAAATAAAAGTTCTGATTCTTTTTTCGAATCCAAGAGGAAAAAATATGTGCAGAACCCTACGGCAGGCTGAGAACTTCCCATGTTGAAACGTATCTGATTCCACTACTTTTCTAAGACAGAAGAAATTGCATTTCATTGAAAACTCTCACTCACAAATACTACAAAGTTATAAAAGCAGTTCCAAAAGGTAATGGTCTTCTGATAAGCAAGCTGAGGAATAATCCTTCAATACACCAAAGGGCAACTGGGACCAGCATTTTAAAAACTGAAGTTCATTACTTATCTCAAGTCTCCTATCACAATATACATTTTAAACAGTTTTCCACATCTGTCCCCATGTTCTTCTGCAAGCACTTTTCTTGTAGCGTGGTTACTCTCTTCTGTTGCATTACCTGAATTGCTGCAGAAAGCCAATCACAGCATAGACTCTTCCTTTTCCTCTGCTCTGTAAGAGACCCATAATTTCTCAAGCTTATTCAAAACAAACTTCATTGCAGTATTTGTTATCATCATGACTGGCAGACAACGACTTTTTCAGATTTTCTCACAGACACACTCTCTATCCTTTGCAAAGGTGCAAAGTAGTATAGTTCTTCAGCATCTTTTGCCTAAGAAGAGAAATCATGGTAGAGTGGTGGCTCCTATAGGCATCTATCAGACAGAACTCTACAAAACAAGAGTACAAGAGTGAAACGTGTATCTCAATCCCTGAGACTATACTCCCTTTCAGAGCATGTATCTTTTCACACTGACCCTTAATTTAACTGTAATTAATAAGCAGCTCCTCTACAAATTGAGCTCAGTTCCTAGCTCACTCAGTCATCAACCATTATATTCAATGTTAAGTCTCTGTGCTCTGCTAAAGCACAACATTCAAGTATAAGCTAATGCTACTTAGGCAAATATTATGAGACTACAACTTCTGAAACTTTACTGTACCCAAATTTGAAATACCTGAAGCAAGATCTATTACATTGGGAAGATTCCTGCTCAGACACAGCAAGGTGATTGCATGGGTGTTCATCTAGATCTATCAACATGAAAGAACCACAAAATCTAGTGGCAACATCAAACTAAATACAAAAGATAACCAACCATTACCAAAACTTAATCCATGCAAGTACAAAATACTTCACTCGTGTTTCTGCCAGTTACACTCAAGACCTTAAATGAGCATCTCCACTTCAAAACATATTTTCCTGCACCTACCTTTTATAGTTCTCTTTCTTTACAAGTTTACTATGGTTTTCTTGTTGCTTCTGAGCCTTGTTGCCCCTCCTGCATCACAACAGTCTAACCATGCTGTTCTGTATATAATTTGGGGTACTACAGAACCCAGAATGTATGCCCAAATGAGCAATGAGACAGCTAGACTTTAAAAAAACAAAATCCAAGAAGGGTATCAGCCACAGATACTAACAGCAGTCTGCGCTAGGGTAAGAATCACCTCATCCCTATGCGTCATCCTAGCCATGATGTGCTGTTGCTGCTTTAGTTTCATTCCTACTGATGCAGCTGGTGCCTCTTTCTACACTCTAAAGAAATACAGAAAACAAGTGTAAGACTTTTATAGAGCACAGCTTGCTTCCTTCAGAGAAGGATCTTCTCATTCATCTCCTCTCATATTTTTACAGTGCACATTCTCTAAAACATTGAAAACAACTGCACAGATGACAAAAAAAAAATAAAAAGAAAGGAATAAAAATAAAAAGAGCACACTTTCAGGGCAGTACGTACCTTACTACCACTAACTCACCCAAAACAGAAGAATTTTGTTTCAGTTTGACTGAATCAGATGCAGTGTCAGCAAAGAATCTGCTATATTTTCTAAATTAGTTCTGAAGATCCAAGCCCCCAGTTATTAAAATCTGACTGAAAGTCACTCCCATGTGAACGTGAAGTTCAGCCTCTTCAACTACTCTTTCTAAACATTGTAAACTAAGAGTGTTAGGAGTACAGAGACAGAAGTTTGTGTGGGAGACACCGCTTAGACCCTTCCTTCATTCCTAACCCCATTTAGGTCTACAATAACTGCTATCTCCTCTTCTACTTTCATTCATCCCAAGGTTCAGCAGCACAAGAGCCAAGCAGTCAGACTGGCTTTAAATCTGCAATCTGCAGAGCTTCATGTGAGTTTTTACACTGTGAGGATTCATCACCCAGCTTTACAAAAAACAACATAGAAATCTGAAAAAAAAGGACTAAATGCCTGCCCATTTTATCAAAGCACCATTAAAAACCAGACCAAAAATATTCTTCCTGTGCACAGACTTCCAAGTTTCAAACAAGAAGCAATTCTCCTTTCCTGAAAGCACTGGAGAGACCAGAACCATTACATGAAGTTATGGTCAGATCCAAAACTCTCCTGGTGACTGTATGAACAACAGAGGAGGAGGTATAGATATAACATTGGCTTGAGTTATTCTACAATAGCAAGCACTGAAATTTGTAAAACACAAATGCAACATTAATATGAATTGGTTTAAGATCCTGCATCAGGAATAGTTCCACACTGCTCAGTTTATTCTTATTAAGCTTTTTTTTATATTTGCTTCTTAGTAATTATAATGTATGTGCAGAAAAAAAGATGGGAATTTCCAAGGATATAAACAACTGAGAGAAATATGTTACAAAGATCTAGGAAATGCATTTAAAAAAATAAATTAAAAAATCTGTCTGAATAGTTTTGCCCATGTACCCTTTGCCAAAAATCCTCAGCTCCAAGAGTCTGAATCCCAATAGCAGAGAGAATATGAATTCAAATTAAGTCTTGCTCATATCTTGGACTCTAACAATTAAATTCTTGAGAGCTGTGGTAAAAAAAAAAGCATACGTACAGCTTTTCAAATAGGGAGCTGCAGAAGCTACTGCAATTTTTTTTCCCCTAAATGTCAATGCGTGGATCGTCAGTTGGGAAATCAGACTGGGAAAAAACTCCTTGTGTGCACTACTGCCTAACAGTTCTTTCAAGGGGCCAACAAGAACACAGACATGCAAGATTCAATCCATGGGTACAATCTAATTAAATTCCAAAAATACTTCCAGCAAGGTCACCTCAACACAGGGTTGAAGGAAAATAAGCCACTATGAAAGAACAGATGACACTCTGGCATGAAATATTTTAACAGCCAAGAAACAAGGGATATGAATGAATTGTTTTCACAGCAGAAGTATTTCACCAGTGGAGCTCTGCTGGGATTTGTCCTAAGGCCTGTGCTGTTTTACTTAGGCAGAAATGATCCAGTAAAGCAGGTAAGTAATATGGAAACCAAGTTTCTTGGCACTGCTAAAGCGGTGGAAATAAAGACTGACTGCACGCAGGACAGAGACAGACCACAGGACATGGGGCAATAAAAACGGAAGACGAAACTCAATTCCTGGGCACCTGGCTGCACACATGGTGGGTATGTCTACTGACAGCTTTAGCCCTCAGCCCAAACAGCAGCAGCGCAAGGCTGACTGACCAGAGGCTCTTTTCAAAGACGTGTTCCTGAACTACGATATTATATGGGCTGAAAACATGAAGTTACCAGATAACCAACAGGAAGTGTTAAAAGGTTAAAAGGGTTTCTAAAGTGGATAGTCTTTTCTTTGTGTAAAATGAATGAAGGGCAAGTAAGAGTCAAATCAATCTATCAAGACAAAGCATGAGATGAACTGAAAAAACACATTTCAGTGTTAGTCACTCAAGTACTACTGCCTAAAAAAGGGACTCAGGCGTTTACAACTAAAAGGCCTTCTCCTTCTGCCATGCTAAACAATGAAAATCTTATAATACTACACTTGTTCTAATTTTGAGCGTAGATTTCATAAAACACACCACACAATAGCAGGGCTAATCCACAGCTTTCCCTATATCTACGGCTTATGTATGTTTTAATTAAGAATGAAGCACCATCCTTTTATACCACTCTGTTGTCACTGTGAAATAAGAAGGACATTTAGAACTGAGCTGTAAACCAACATAAACTGAAGTTCCTTCTTAGCAACACTTAGTGACCAACATTGTAGAAGAACAATTCCCAAAAACTTTGTTACCTTGGCTTTGGCAAGATGAGAAGGTATCCCAGGCACAACATCTACTATCAGCCAATGTCACAGGAAAACTAAACTAAGTACCATAATATTCTTCAATTTATTTCAATAAGACCAATGGTTGAAATGGAAAAATGCATGACTTGATCAGTTAAAGTTAAGGTTGATGACTGATACCTATCCCTTCCAACTACATTAACAGGCTATGATGAGAACATCAGGAAAAAGGCAGTAAAGCAAGTGACAGTTTGTCAAGCAAGACACCTCACAGGATCTCAGAAGAGACACTCTAAACCCAGAGAGAAAAGTCCACCCAGACTGGCTGTAACACCAGCAAAAGCATGCATGACTAACAATCAACAGTCTATTCTTGAGGGGTGCAAGATAGTTACCAATTACTAGTAAACCTCAGGCAAATTTCGTTACATAAATGATGCAAAACAGGTAAAGAAGTCAGAATTAACCAAAGGGCAGTCTCTTCATAACCAGCAATAGCATTTTCAAAATTAGACGATGCTGGCTCCTTCCAAAATGTTATACTTAAATCTCTAAGGCAACGTAAAGAGAAGTAAAACCTGAACAAAAAATCACTGTAAAACCTCTTCAATTGTGATAATCTAACAGCACCTACTCAAAACCTCAAGTGGTGGTAGGAATGGTCTTCCAAGATTAAAACCTCAGGACATCTGAAAGTCTCCTAACTAAATGAATTAGGCTTTTTAAAGCATTTTGTTGAACAGCATGTTACATCTAGACAGCAAGAAGTTGCCAAAAATTCCTAGGATTTACAAACACTTTAATCTTCATCAGTGTAAAACTGGAAAGAGAAACACAAATGATATTTTTATATCATTATTAATAATGTTTTATGTAACCACAAACTTGTTAAAAGTTAAAAAAAGCATTCAGAATATCAGGACAATTACAAGTTTCAGAACCATAACAGGGCAAGGAATGTGCCCTATCTAGTCACAGACAGACTGATCACAAGCTATAGTAAAACGTTTCTTTTGGGATTCAGAGTATCTGAAATTCAGGATGACTCAGATACCTCCCAAAACCAAAATGCTTGTTTAAGTCTACATGTGGTAGAGTGAAAAGTACAGTCCCATCCCTGTCAAACTGCACTTTTTTCCCTTTTTCGTCCTTTTTTTTTTCCCCACAACTGGAGAAGTTGGCTTCATCAAGTAGGCCTAGAAGAAATACAACGAAATCTGACAAGCTTGCTCTCCAAAATTCAGTGAGAATGGAGGGTAAAAGCTACTCTGAAAGTAAATAACATAAAGGTAAGTAAAACAACAGAAGGTCCCCAACTCCAACAAAATAAATCACTTAAATACTGGTAACTTTCTTTTAGCATTACGGAGTAAGGATGGACTCATGCATCCAACCTAACAATCTGTGGAATGATACTTCAGGTGAAGACAGCTCCCATATTTTTTACAGGCACAAGTTACTCCTGTGTGCAAGTAACAAGGGATGTGTAACACAACTATCTTTCCCGTAGTATTCCACAATACCTGTTGTCCATCTCCAAATAATCAGCACAGAATCAGAGGTAGTGAGGTTATGTCAAGGCTTCATTTCAGATTCCAAGGATGATTATCCAAAAAGTACGCATGTGAGAGAATACAGCAAATAACTTGTCTGGGCTTGTTTCATACATGTAATGTTTAGACTTTACTATCCTTTTCACATCATAACAATTCCTATAGTCTGACTGATTCCAGACAAAAATGCTGCCTAAAACCAAGTTATGATACAATATAATAGTTCACAGAAACATGACATAATAGGTATTCTAACACTGTATTTTAGCTACATAGCCTGCTAACAGCTACTCATAAAAGGAACTTTAAAAATTCCCCAGAAGTTTTCATAATACAACCAACCTGTTTAAAGCAATGATAATTATAAAACATACTCTCCAGATTGAGGGCAGAAGGGAAAGAAAAAAAACACCCCAAACAAACAGTGCTGCAAAGAAATCTTAATGAAAAAATATTCAAAATTAGGTAAAATATTTACAGAAGACTGGACGGGCATTACATTTTATATATATACTTTAAAAGCTACAGTACCCAACCCTTCTTATGAGCTTTCTTTTTTTAATAGCTAGGTTTCCACCCCCAGCATCATCTTTATATTCCAACCTTGCATAAGCTTTGAACCAAAGATTTTTACTTGTTACTGCAAACTCTGACACTATCCCAGGTTCTAAGCTATTTGTATTATCAGGAGTCAGTTGAAAACAGAGTGTGCAGAAGCAGTTGTTATTCTTTATTTTTAAAACTGTAAATAAAACATTTTAAATACATATGATCATAGTTCACATTTCACAATCCAGAGTCCAGTCACTGTACTGGTGATCCACAGATTTCATAGACTGTATTAGCCAGAAATACAAATGTTGATTTTTAGATCTAGTTTTCACAGCAAGAATTAAACTGAATGAGAAGACTGTGTGCAAGAGTCTATAGGATTTATCAGTTCAGGAAAATCCAACTGAGAACCTTTTAAGCGTTACCCTTTTGTTTTGTGCATAAGTATTATTTCAATAAATATATTTTAATATATTTCTGGAAAAAAACAAACAAACCAACCTGCCACTAAAATTACAAGGTATCTGCTAAATTACAAAAACAATACCACATTACCTACTACAGTGGACCTCTTGGGAAGAAAAAGACCTTGTACTTTTATATCAAGGAAGAAAGCAGGGTTATATTCTAAAATTGTGGAATATTGTGCAGCCATGGTTTGTTAAGAGGACAGGAGATAGAGTCTAATGCTCCTCTGTCCAAGTTAAGACTCACCTTCTTTCAGTGCTTTATCCATGTTGTGAGAAATGACCACTCTCCTTAATTGGACTGAATCATGGGAGCTTCCAGAACAATTACTCTGAAATTTGAAGAGAATATTGGTAAGAGGAAGGAATAAACCAAAAGACAGAAGGAATAAAATACAAATATTGTACCCCATACAGATAAAACAGATGAGTGTCAGTTGTCTGTAAGGTTATTATATATTGTTCATTAAGCACATATATACACCCATTGTTGCATATCACACCCTGTACAACTTGCCAAATTATCTTAAGGCTGGGGGTTTTTGGCAGAAGGGAGCTGTATTCATTTGCAATTTAATGCACTAGGAACAGGGCATGCATTTAATAAAACAACTGGAACTACCCTAAAATCCAAATCAAGCTGTTCAGACTCATATCTAACTCACAGCATTACCATGGATACTTGCCAGGCCTTGAGTGCCCTCCTTCCACGCACAGTTAATTTGTCCCAGATTTTGCGTGAGTGCAGTAATACTCCCTCAACTTCTTCCTGTCACTACTCTAAGACCATAGCTGTGGTCTTGCAGCTGTTTTCTTCCCCCCTCAACATTACTATAAATAGCAAGAGCAGCAAGATTTCGGTATGTTTGCCTCAATTTGCAGCCCCCCTCACTATCAACACTACTACTAAGGAGATGTAAGAACAGAGTGTTAATCTGCTTAGGGAACCACTACAGCTTTTCATTACTCCCTTTTACCTGAACACAATGCTGGTAAAAGCGTAAGCCATACCCACCTGAATGGCTGCAGAAGTTACTTTTGCTGTTTGGAAAAACATCTAACAACATTTGCTTCGATACATCACCTCTGACTGCTAATGTTATTGTGCTGCCTCCATGCAAAGCTGTGTTAATGCTAATGATACAATTACTTCAGGATTTTTCTACATTATTTGCAGCAAGAAATTGGATGATTCATAACCACTCCAATTTAAAAATAGACAGATTTATAGAGGCATTAAACATACCAAATACATTTGAGGAGGACGAAGGGATTCAGAAAGCTCTGTTAAGCAATGCCACTTGGGCCTTTCTGTGAAGAAAGTGCATAAGGTCACAGACCTGACAAACTTGAGCTCAGTGTACTCCATCTTCATTAATACTCATGCTACCCTGGGTATCCTACAAGACTAATCCTTCTGCTAAACCGAGTCATACCTGCATAGAGGTCAGGTCCTAACTGTGGCATCAACAGATCTCATTTGTACTTAAGTTTGCAGCAATGGGGTTTTTTGTATGGACTGAAGCAAGAGTAAGCTCCCTGGTGAAGCATTAGCCAAATCACTCCTTTCAAAACTAACTTAAACACAAGCAGAGATAAAAAAAATTATAAATGTTGAACTTTTACAGTTTCCTGCTATCTGCCTCAGTTCCACACTTCTTTATGGCAGAAGGAATTAAAACATTAAAAAATAATTAAAAAAAAAGGCCTTCAGAGGGGATCCATGGGTACAAGTAGCTTGCTCCACATCACCACACCACATTCCAATATACACAATGCCACAAAGGAGGAAGTGATCCTTTTATGTTCTCATATGTTAAGAGATCCATTATGTTCTCAATGTTAAGAAGAAGGCAGACTATTATTGCCTCAGTCAAATGCTGCCTCTTAAATAGGAAGATACAAAACCTGTGTTTCAGCTTGCAAGAATATACTTCACTGAAAGTGTCCTCTACTGTTGGTACCTTTTGATTTCTAAAAGGCACCAGCTTTTCATTAAAAAAAATAAGATAAAATAATAACATCCATGCTATACAAGTGATCAAGAAGAACTGCAAAGGTAAGACGTGAATACCACCACTAGCAATGGTGATTTTGCTACTGCAAAAATGTTATTACTGAAGGGTAAATGAATTTTTTCCATACTCATACTGGTATTATAGACATCACCATGAACAGCCTGTGAGAAAAGCACAAAGCAAGAAATAAACTCTGTTTAAGGTTTCAATTTTGTTTAAAAACAAATTTTCAAGAACAGATGAGAATCTGACATTTGAATAAATAATGTTTAAATATATTGAGTGATGTTGTTTGGGTTAGTTCAGGCTAAGAAGAAAAACAGTTTGGGGAGACCAGATGAGAGCATACAGAGAAGAGGGAGCCAGACTCTTCTTGCACATGCACAGGACAATAGGCCAGGTTACAACAAAGGCAATTCCCATCACTTACAGGGCCAATCTATTTTAATTATGAGGCTGGTCAAATACTAGAATGGGAGAAGCTATGGAGTCTCTATCCTTGGAGATACTCAAAACTCCCATTAACAGGACAAAGCCCTAAGCAACCTACCTAGCTGGAGCCACCCTGAGCTGGGTGGACTGGGTGACCTCCAGACATTCCTTCCAACCTGAACTATTCTGTGATTCTTGATGATCCTTTGAGAACTGTGAGTTTAATTTAGTGACTAATAATGGACCAGATATTGAGCTGCCTTTTCTAAAAGCACTGATCAATTCCTTTTTCCCTTCACTCCTTCAAACTTGCATTTAGCAGAACCAAGTCTTAAACTTTCATAGCTGAGATTTGGTTTTAAAAAACTGTTTCTGTGCCAAGAATAATGATGAATTCACCAAATAAGGAGGCATCACTAAGTTGGATGACACACAGCAACAAACACCTGAAACCCAACAGCTCCAACCTGGTAACACAGGCTTACCAGCACCTGGAATAACAGGACTTCAGAAAACTCACAGTTCAAACTCAGATGTAACAGCTGAGAGACTGAAAAATCCAGCAGATTTTGCTGGAAGGTTTTCTTCCCACACCTGCCTCAAGTCAGATGGAGAGTGCATACAGAGAACAGGTTCAGCTAGAAAGCCTAGACTGGAATGTTTTCACATTTTGATTCATGTGGCTTATCTAAAGGAAAACAGTGCTGCATTTCATGAAACAGTTGGCATAATCCAGACTGAGTCCAAAGATGTTCGTGAATGGATTTTACACAGTCAAAGCTTCAACATAGATGCTGTTTTATACTGATTAAAACCTGGTATGTTCCCATTAGCCCTAACTTGCACTACCACATTAAAAAGAAACCAACCAAAAAATCCACCCAAAACACAAAAATCAGGGTCTCCACTCTGTAGATTTCATTGTTAAAGAACAGCAGGAAACACACTGAAACTTAAACCTAAATAAGATAAAATTACTTGAAGGGTGGAGCACATTTGGAAAGCACATGCAAATAATGAGGCTGCTAACAAACAGGGAGGCCTGTTTCCTGGAACAGTTCAAGTTTTCTCTAATTTTTACTTTGTTTACGGGCTGAAAAAAAAGGATGTGTGTATTTCCTGGAGACTTCTCAATAATACTTATTATTTGATACTTTTGAGAATGGTCTAAAACACAGAAAACAACAGTCTGAAAGGCCTGGGGGGAAAAAACCCAAAACAATACTGGCATCAAGCCCGAAAGTTTGTCTTAGGCTCAGTCTCCTACAGATGCAAAAATTAACGTAATTTATTGGTTTAAACAATTTCAAATCAGTTCTGAAGAAAATGCTAAAGAATAAAGAATTAAGGTGTTTCAACAACTACACTGGCAAAGCACAGAGTAAACAGGAGTATCTTCCACTATTAAGAAATCCATCTGCAATACTCAGTCATCAAATGCAAATCCTCAAATCTAATAGCAGAAAGCCAGGCACCTGCTACAGGCACACCACATACAGACTTACTCTGCCATGGGAGTAAAAGGCCAGAAGCAGAGAAAAAAAATCACAATTATTTCTATTATATCAACTCAATTACCACAAAACTAGAACAGAGCTCAGGACAGATCCTACAATAAAAACGGGCATTGCACATGAGATGCTCAGTTTAATCACTGATCTACAAGGCAAAGACTACATCTAATTCAGCATGTAAGAGCTATCCAGTTACTCCAACTACTTGCTCCACACACTAATGCCCTGTTAACTTGCTCCTTTTCTTTGTAAAACACACATTAACATCAGACTGGACTTTGATGATAGAGTCTCAGTTTCAAATAATACTTCACTGAACTCTCCATAAATTCAGCTTTAACCCATCTGGATGGATGTTTTCTTATAGTAGTAAACTTTACTCCAATTTCTGATCCAAAAGTAAATTATCTACTCACAAGAATTATTATTTTAAATTAATACCTATAGTTCTATTTAAGATTACAAAGCAAGTACATGTCACTTAAGCATTAATCTACATATATTAAGGGATACCATAGTTACCAATTTAAAAATCAGCATATTTAAACCATGTTAATCCTATTACGTTAAGTATCATTATCTCAATAACTATTTTAGAATATCAGTGGATCTTATTTCCACTACTATAATAGCTCCTAGAAAATGTAAACCATGTTTATTATACTGGGACCTTTACCTTAAATATACCACGTGCAAAACTGATAAAACTGCAGCAGTACAAAAACTATAATGAAGGAAGAACTTCCTTGACTTGAGCTTTCCTATAATACTAGCCAGACAAGAATATGGAAAGGAAACTTTTCTCAGGTAATACTTTAATCCCCTTCAGTACAGCTAAAACGTACCTGGTTAGTTAGCATTCAGATTGCTGTTCAGCAAAAAAATACAGCATTATTCCCTGCTAGGAACCTTAATATTATCACCAAAATAAAAGTTTACATAAATTTTCAGCATACATGGCAGCTCCAGTCTACTGAACATTTCCACACTCTTCTCCTCTGTTAAAACAGACAAGAACCCGCGACCTATACTTCAAAGCCAGAAGAGCCATGTGCTATGAAAACTGAATTGCTGGCAAGCCAGAAAAGCCTGCACAAACTCATGCCTCAGCTGCAGTTTCAGTCTGACAATCAACGAGGAACTCCTGCAGTGTCTATTGCTATAGCCTCCCTGCCTCATGACTCTTCACTGTATAAAGGTAGGATGTTCTGTCTTTTTACCAGAGCATCACAGAACACGCAGAATGAATTGTCGTCATTGTTTTTATTAATATTAACTTGCTCCCTTTCACTGTGCATGTTTAATACAGGAAAAAAAATGGTATAAAGTGATTGGTCATATAAACCTCCCATGATACAAGCCTGTTCTCCTTTCAACTACACAATTTCTTTGGGGGGTTTAGGTGTTTTGCTTTGTGCTTTTTAAACCACTTTACAAAGTGGCAACTTGGTAAAGGATATGGTATTCTATATAATTGACTCTTCCTTGGGTAAACTTTGCTGCTCTCCTTTGTAGAGCACAAGGCACCAAGACCTGGAATAAGAAGGAACTTGATCAAATTTTGGTTTTACAATATTTGATATATGTGCACTGTTATTTTCAGTCCCAAGGTTTATCTTAAATGCAAGATGCTTTCACTCTTGACCTTACTCCTTTAGGACTCCCCCACCAGAGACCTGACAGCAAGATCCCAATGAGACAGTCTTATTGACTCAGCATGGATCAGTTATCAGAAGAAATGAACTAGCTCCCTAGTTACACTATCAGTCATAAAACACTTTTCAAGGGTGAAGCAGTCCCTACAAAGGTAAAAGAAGCCTGATTCATATAGCAACATATGAAATGCCAACCTAATCCAATGTTGAGAAAATTAAATGCCAAGCACAATACAATGCAGAGCTGAAGACCACACAGGACACAATGGAAGGAAACGGGGTTGCATGACAAGACAAGAGATCTCTAAATACACATGATGGAGAAAATGCTGTGTGGAAAACTAAGTCTGCTCATTGCTGAGGAGTTATGGGACAAATAAGTGAGACACAGAATCTGAAGAACATTTCAACATTTAATTTCCCGAGATCAGTCTCCTGTGAGAATAAAGTTACCACTTCAAAGTTATGCCTGCAGGTAATCAATGCATGCAGTCCTGACAAAACCTCAATCCTGAAAAAGCTTCGAAATCCCTAAGGATAACAGATATTCCACACATCCCTAAAAACAAACTGAAACAGACATATCTAAACTACAGGCCGCAAAGTGTAACAGGCCCCCACTGAGCTATAACTGAATGTTTGCAATTCAAGCAATATTCTCTTCAAACTTTAAAATATTCCTGAAATTCGGAGGCAATGCTATGATACCTTCTCCTTAATTTAATTTCAGGACTTTCTTAGTAGTAAACTCACCTAAATCATCAAAAGCTGATTGTTTGCCTGCCTAAAGTAAGAGACAGCACTAAGAACAAAAGTACTAGACACTCAGCTGTTAAAACACAAAACAAAAAAAAATTCTTGAAACATATTCTCTGCTTTCAATCCAGAAACAAGTGATAAATTAGAAGAATGGCAGTAAACAGAGTATTTGGTTGCAAGCCCAAGAGGATCTAAAACAAGCACAACAGAAGAGCAGCAAGCAGAGACCGGCAGAAGTAACAGCAAAAACCCTGCAAACTGGAGCTCTCCATATTCCCTAATGGAGCAGGGAATGAGACAAACTGTAGAACATCTTGGCTTTAGGTTGATAAAAACCCCACAAATACTTTTGAAGACTTACTAAGGTGTAAAGACTGAATGGAGTTGGGAAGTTTCTCCTCTCCCTCACAGCTGCTTGAAACTGCTCATTATCTCAGGAACTGCTCTGCATCACATTTGAAGCTGATGCCCTCAGATGGTAAACCTTTGGCTTCCTACAGCCGCTGGGTCTCCTGCAAGCTTACCTTTGCAAACCTCATCTGATGGCCAAAGTCCAACAGTGAAGGAAAACCATGTGTCCATTCCCTCCACCACCCTTACATTCCTCAAAAAGAGCACTCAGCTTAACCATAACAGATACTCAAACACAAGACTACAAGACAAGACTAGGTAGATCATTCCCTATACAGAGTATTATTCATTTATTATGTATTTAAAATGCAGCACTTAAATTTAATAAACTATCCCTGTTTTTTTTCTCATTATTTAAATGAACTTGATAACCCAGCTCCTATTATTCAGAGTTTTTGCTTTGAATCACAGTAAAAACACTACACTGAAAAGAAACTCCATCCTGCCAGTTTTTTTGGTGGAGAAACAACTCACACTGGAAATGACAGAAAAAAGTGTTTTCTTTCTCCTTCCCATTAACTTGGTTAACATGGCTCTTCATATGAGTCAAAGACATCTCCTCTACAACCACACCAGTTATCAGTGTAGGGAACAAGACTGAAGTTAAAAGGTGACGCATGTTCTAACCAGGGCTATTATCAGTATGAGCAAGTCCACAGATACTTGAAAAGTGAAAACCCCCTTTGAGACAGGCATTGTTATCAAAGTACAATTGGGTCACCATGCCTTTTTGCTCCCATGCTGCACTTTGCTGCCCTCCTCCACCACAAATAATCTTGTCCTAAAACAGCTCCTGAGAAGCTGAAAAATAACACAATGTACAACTGCTGGTGACAGCAAAATGTACAACTCCAGGGTGTCGTTTAATTCCCACTATTTCAATACAATTTAGCAATAGCTACATAGCTGATAGTTGGTCAGCATTCAAGGACCACTTCTTCCAAGCTCAGGATCAGAGCATCCCAATGAGTAGGAAATCAAGTAATGGATCTAGGAGACCAGCGTGGTTAAACAATGAGCTGCTGGGCAAACTCAAGTGAAAAAGGAGAATCTATGGATTATGGAAAGAGGGGCTGGCCACTTGGAAGGAATATAGGACAGTTGTTAGATGATGTAGGGAAGCAATTAGGACAGCTAAGGCCTCCTTGGAAATTAGTCTTGCTAGTCGGATTAAGGACAATAGAAAGGGCTTCTTCAAATACATAGCAAATAAAACTATCACAACAGGCAATATAGGCCCACTGTTGAACGAGGTGGGTGCCCTGGAGACAGAGGATATAAAGAAGGCAGAGGTGCTGAATGCTTTCTTTGCCTCTGTCTTTACTCCTGCAGACTCTCCCCAGGGGCCCCAGATTCCTGTAGCCCCAGAAGGAGTCAGGACAAAGGAGGAGTTTGCTTTGGTAGATGAGGATTGGGTTAGGGATCAGCTACGCAACCTGGACATCTATAAATCAATGGGTCCAGATGGAATGCACCCACAGGTGCTGAGGGAGCTGGCGGAGGTCATTGCTAGGCCACTCTCCATAATCTTTGGTAAATTGTGGGAAACAGGAGAGGTGCCTGAGGATTGGAAGATGGCAAATGTCACACCAGTCTATAAGAAAGGCAAGAAGGAGGACCCGGGTAATTATAGACTGGTCAGCCTTACCTCCGTCCCTGGAAAGGTGATGGAACAACTTATTCTTGACTCCATCTCTAGGCATATCAAGGATGAGGGGGTTATTAAGAACAGCCAACATGGTTTTATGAAGGGGAAGTCATGTTTGACCAACCTTATAGCCTTCTATGAGGAAGTAACTAGGTGGAGGGATGATGGTAGAGCGGTAGATGTGGTTTTTCTTGATTTCAGTAAGGCATTTGATACTGTCTCCCACAGCATTCTCATAGATAAGCTAAGGAAGTGTGGGCTTGACGATCAGGTAGTGAGGTGGATGAAGAACTGGTTGAAAGGAAGAAGGCAGAGAGTTGTGGTCAATGGGGCAGAATCTAGCTGGAGGTCTCTCACTAGTGGAGTCCCTCAGGGGTCGGTGCTGGGACCAGTGCTGTTTAATATTTTCATCAACGACCTGGATGAGGGAACTGAGTGTACCCTCAGCAAGTTCGCTGATGACACTAAATTGGGAGGAGTGGCTGACACACCAGAAGGCTGTGTTGCCATTCAGCGAGACCTGGACAGGCTGGAGAGTTGGGTGGGGAGAAACTTGATGAAATTCAACAAGGGCAAGTGTAGAGTCTTGCATCTGGGGAAGAACAACCCCATGTACCAGTACAGGTTGGGGGTTGACCTGCTGGAAAGGAGTGAAGGGGAAAGGGACCTGGGGTCCTGGTGGATAGGAGGATGACCATGAGCCAGCAATGTGCCCTTGTGGCCAAGAAGGCAAATGCCATCCTAGGGTGCATTAGAAAGGGTGTGGTTAGTAGGGCAAGAGAGGTTCTCCTCCCCCTCTACTCTGCCTTGGTGTGGCCGCATCTGGAATATTGCATCCAGTTCTGGGCCCCTCAGTTCAAGGACAGGGAATTGCTTGAAAGAGTCCAGCGCAGAGCCACAAAGATGATTAAGGGAGTGGAACACCTCCCTTATGAGGAGAGGCTGAGGGAGCTGGGTCTCTTTAGCTTGGAGGAGACTGAGGGGTGATCTCATCAGTGTTTACAAATATGTAAAGGGTGGGTGTCAGGATGATGGAGCTAGGCTTTTTTCAGTGATATCCAGTGATAGGACAAGGGGCAATGGGTGTAAACTGGAGCATAGAAGGTTCCACGTTAACATCAGGAAGAACTTCTTTACTGTAAGAGTGACAGAGCACTGGAACAGGTTGCCCAGGGGGGTTGTGGAGTCTCCTACGTTGGATATATTCAAGGCCCACCTGGACAAGTTCCTGTGTGATGTACTCTAGGTTACCCTGCTCTTGCAGGGGGGGTTGGACTAGATGACCTTTTGAGGTCCCTTCCAACCCTCGGGATACTGTGATTCTGTGAATATTATGAATATTATTAGTTGCCTGTACACCCTCTTCCCTTCTCTTTCCAAGGAAGATATAAAGGAACACTGGAAGAAGCAAACCTTTATATGGAAGCTGGAAGACTCTCCAGACAGACCTTGCAGTTGGAGCTCTCACATATGGGAAGGCTACGCTGAAAGCACACCTCACTATGGCAATATAAATTGCACCTCTTCGTTTGCAGTTTTACAGCAGATTTCATATGCTCTTCCTGAGATACCCGACTTCATCATAAAGTCTTCACCTTTTGAGTCCCAAATGGGTTACACAAAAAGTACTCTGAACAAAGCACAGCTTCACATTCGGAAAGATCGTTTCACCATCCACAAGTTCAAGCAAAACGATAAGGCATACACCTTGCTCTTCTGAGTTCAAACCTGCAACACGGCACTTCCTCACCCAAGTTACTCAGCTGCATGAAGACGACTATGGAAATCAATAGCACTAAACTCGCACTGTAAGTGCCTGCAGAATCGAGAACTTACAAAAACTCCCCTTTTTCAGGACAGCATGAAGAACTGGATCCAAGTCCCTTTGAAGTTGATCAAGAGTACTCCCACTCTCCAAGAGCTGAGACTGACTCCCACTAGAGTAAATATTTATTACTGAATACTTAAGTATTTCCTCATCTGTTAACCCCAATGTGAAGCTCACTCAAAGAATGAAAAATCAATCCATCTGCCCTGAGTCTGTGCACATATGACACATGCAGAGTAAGACATCAGCCATGAGACTTCTTCCTAAAATAAAATAAAATATTTTAAATTTATAGGCTAACGAAGGGTTCTTCAAATGTAGAAAGGCTTAATAAATTCTTGCTTTACAGTCATCCTACTACTGGCTGCTGGAAAGAAAAAGACAGCAGGCTCGTAAGGCTCTATGAAAACTGGGAGAGTGACAGATGAATGATAATAAAGCAGTGTAAATACAAAGACCTACAAATTTTTCAAAGACAAATGTATGGAGGAAACTTCAAAAACCATTTTAGCGAATGGCCTACACTTCTATACGTTGCCTATACAGACACTACTACTTTCTTCACCTACATGTTGCTGAAGCACCAATTGGGAAACCTGCCAAACATATACAAAACTGTTCAGAAAAGTATGTCAAGGAGCTTTGCAGCCCTGAAGCCATTTTGCATCAAAACAAAATCAACGAAACTCTAAATTGAAGGTATAAGACACCCAAACAAGATGCCTGGAATTATAGCTTCTAAAGAGAAAGTACCTTGTTGCTCCTTGCTTGACAGTCCCTTTTCTACAGCCAGGTTAAATTTTGAGAACACTGCAAAGAGGCAGGAAAGAAAAATTTCAACTGAATCAGGAGGAGGGTAAAGAAACAATCCCATGAAAAGGACTGCAGCAGGTGCTGCTGCTTTAGCAGTGACTTTTATGTGCAAGATTTCAATTTCCTTCTGAAACAATGAACGCATACTACAGAACTAATAAATCCAAACACCACGTACTAGAAAAGCAAGAGCAGGTGGGCACTATTTACATATACAAATCCAACAGATGGTGGCAAAAGGAGAACATCTTGAAGAGAAACTGGCAATAACATACCACAAAAAGAAGGAACATCCCACTAAAAGAAAGCGCATAGGATACAGTAACTGATGTGACTGTATTTGTCTCCCCACAGTTCAAGTTTCACTCCTGTTCAGTGGGCTTATGTATTATGTTTTTCAGAAAGGGGGAGAGAAAAAATCAGTAAATCTGATTTTTTTCTTTAACTCTTGGCTTTCTAAATTTCATTGTTTGGCTGTTTCACAAATCTGAAAGTTGATCCTCACTGCAGCAGCAGGGACATTTCCCTTATTAAGTGTACATATAGATTATTTCTTTTTTTATATTATGTATACAGTATGTTCTAGAAGTAAATTAACACACATACAGATGTGCTGCTATACTTACCTAAACAAAAATGTCACTGGAGCTGCGGCATTATCACCAAAATATTTAACCTTGCAAACCTCCAGAGGGCCATGAAGATGATCAGAAGGCTGGAGTAACTCTTCTATGCAGCTAGGCTAAGAGAGTTGGGATTGTTCAGCCTGGGGAAGACTGAGGGACAACCTTAGAGCAGCTTCCAGTACATAATATTGGTTACAAGAAATCCAGAGAGGGACTTTTTAAAAGGGCTTATAACGACAGGACAAGGGGGCACAGGTTTAAGCTGAAAGAGGGTAAGTTATAGTAAGATATTGGAAAAAAAAAAAAATCTTTACTATGAGAATGGTGGAACACAGCTTTTCTGGGCAACTGGAACAAGCTGCCCAGAAAAGGTGTGGATGCCCCATACCGGGCAATGTTGTAGGCCAAGCTGGATGGGGTCTTTGAGCCACCTTGTCTAGTGGGGGATGCCCCTATCTATGGCAGGGGGGTTATGATTAAATGTTCTTTAAGGTCCCTTCAAATCCAAATCATTCTGTGATTGTTTCAAATCTGAAGGCAACAGGAATTTATTACTGATGTTTTGGGGTTTTTTTCCCCTTTGAATGAGTGGTGAAATACAAAAGCATATAGCACTTAATACATATTTGTTTCCCAGCATTGCTACTCCAAGAAACTGCTTAACAACCCCTAGCTGTACCCACTTAATACATTACCTACACAAGAGGTACCTTCTGCTTATAGCTTGCTGTGTGCATTACAGCTTCCCATTTTTCACTTCAAACACACATACACACTATTTGTTTTTCATTCCCTTCAAATAAATTAGTATGAACCTGAGTCTTCAAAGTAAAAAGTATTTTAAGAAGTCTACCAAGAAGACAAAATTATTATCACACCCAGCCACTGCCACACACAGATCCTGAATGCACCTTTGCAAGTTGTATTATTCACTAAAGTCATCAACACCCAGTCAAACACCTACTACTGACAGGGTCCTGCCAGTTCCCATTAAATGCAGGCCTGGAAAGATGCACTGCTCACAAACACAGGCTCCTTCCCTCCCTAGGTCCACTACTACAGGTCATTAGCCAATTTGACTGGCAAGCCAAAATGAGCCAACTGTATCAGCACGTGACTTCTAGCAAGTTTTCTGCCCTGCCAGCACCCTTGCTTTCTGCAAGTACATTTGCATGAACCGCATCCCCAGAAACACAGAAGTGACAGCATTATTTACTTGCTGCTAACAAGAAGAGTATATGTACTAAGTGTAATGAACTGGGTCACCAAAATGGTGAGGCAGCACACCAATCATGCTCCTATTTCTTTGTAGAGCACTCTCAGGTATTCTGTGTGACACTCACCAAAGTGAAATAGCACTTCAGTTGCACTGTCTACGGCTGCAGCACTTTGCTTTCTAACATACCACGTTAAGGTCTACAATTTGCTGGGTGAGGGACCAAGGGCTCCCGGATGGAGTCGTCAGCTGTGGTGTCAAACACCACAACCCTGCAATCCGTGGCACGGCGGGAGTGCAGAGGGGGGATCCTCATTTCCAGCCGCAGCTTTTCAGGGCTGTCTAGGATCACCTCCAGAACCCTGGAAAACCTGGGTAGGGACGTGCGTGGATGAGAGCAAAGTTATTCTGACCAGCACCTGCAGTCAGTCTCCAAATACCTTGTGCTGCAGGTCCCGTCCAAGGAAAAAAAACCCAACCAAAAACTACTTAGCAGTGAGCTAGGAAGAGCTCACGGATATTAATTAGTACATTTGAGAAGACATACAGAAAGCAAATTTATCTTTTGTGTAGAAGACTGCAAAGGTTTTAAAACACTCTGGCACTTCTTCACGACATTATGATAACACTATCTGAAACTGCCCAACTCCAGAACAAGCATTTAAGCAATGCTATGCTGGCTCTTAGAGCACGTCTCTCTCTTTTACTAATGGCACTTCAACCGAAGGAGCAGAAACGGATTTGAGACATAGCCAACAACAAATTGCCATACCACTGATGCCGCACTCTGATGGTCTCTCTCGGAGCAAAGTCTCGGTTTTTCCCGCACCCCTGCAACCCTCCAGCACAACTTTCCCCATTTAAAGCCCCGCCGGGCGGCTGAGTGGATAGGCTCCTGCGGCCGCGCGAGGCCCGGCGCTCCGCGGGGAAGCGCGAGACCCTCTCCCCGCCGGCGTAAAGAGAGAGCGCCCGCGGCCGACCCCCGCCCCGCTCCCCTCCCGTCTCGCCACTTACCCCCACAGTCCGTAGGACAGGAGCTGCGGCGGCAAAGTCCGGCGGCGGCAAACGGCGGCGGCCACGACACACGAGGACGATCAGGGTACCCAGCGCGGCGGCGACGGCGGCGCAGCCCGCGTAGAGAGCGAGGCGGAGCAGCAGCAGGGCCAGGCACGGCGGCCAGCCACCCCCAGCTTCGGCCCGCTCCTGCCCCAGGTGGACGATAGACACTGCCAGCAGCCCCAGCCCGGCTGCCAGCACGAAGCGGGACGAGCCGGGATCCTCATCCTCCTCGTCTTCCGCCGCCTCCTCCTCGCCGCCGCCACCGGCAACAGCGGCGGCTGCCGGGGCGCCGCAGCGGCCGGCCTCGCTGCCGGGGCCGTGTGAGCCCAGCGGACCCGGGGCGGCAGCCCCCGCCGGCTCGGGCTGCCCGGCCGTGCTGCTAGCGCTGTCGGCACCGGGGAACATGCTGCTCCTGGCGCCGCTGGGAGCAAGAGCATCTCCCGCCGCGGCAGCCCCCTGCGAAGGTCGCCGCTCCCGGGCCCCCCCCTGTCCTCCTCCACCGCCTCCACCGCAGCTCGCCGCCGCCACTGGCACCGCTGCGGCCGCCGGGGGAGCCGGAGCTCATGCCCGGAGGCAGTCGGGTGCTCGGTGGCCCCGCCGCTTCCTGGCGGCTGAAGCGGCAGCGCTGCCCGCCGATGAGCGACAGGATCCGAGCGCCGCGGCGGCAGGCGGGAAGGCCCCGCCGCACCGATCGGTGTCCGGCAGGGGGAGGGGAGGCGGCGGGGGCGGAGTGGCGGGCGCACGTGTCCCCGGCCCGCCCGGTGCCGCCCCACGGCGGGCCTGGTCTGCCAGCCCCATGCACTCTTTGCCCAGAGGGCAGCGCAGTGGCAGGGTGCGCACAGGTCGGGAAACAGCTGCACTCGGGAGGGAAGAAGAGGGGAAGGTGCCTCCCCGAGGGGTCCGCAGTGTGGAGCTGAGTCCCGCGGAAAGCTGCCGGGCGCCCCTCCGCTATGGACAGCCTGGCAGAGCTAAGGGGCTGCGGGCCTCGGTTTGGTGGGACAGGTGGGGCCCGGGATGGCCTGGCCACAGCACCGAGGCCCTGGCCTGAGCTCAGGACTAAACCTTGGGCGGGGGCATCTCTGAGGCTCAGACCCCTTCCTGACTGAGCACTGTGTGCACCCCTCTGCTCACAGCCCTTTGATCAGCCGATGGAGGCCATAACTAACTAGATTTCAGACATGAAAAATTAATAGAACAGCGACACAACTGAGATTCTGCAAAACCCAGCCTCAGTACCCCAAAAGGAAGCCTGTCAGCACTCCCATTGCTACCCTCACTCAGCTGGTCTGAGTGGTTGGGACTGCCTGTAGCATATTCTGACAACAAACTCCTCAAAATCTTGCCCTATTCCAGCTGTGCTGGGGATGTATGTTCACCTTCCCACAGGGACAGTGCACTTAATGGATTCCCATAGCAGTTACCAGCCCCAGCCAAGGTGGGAAGGAGGCCTTGATCCCTTCAGAGTAGGAGTAAAGGGCAATGCTTCCCTAAAGGAAGCCAGACTGTGCCAAAGTAGATGTACAAGTACTTAGTCACAGACTTCATTTTAAGAGCAGATATCTCATTAAGAAAGTTAAGCACTGTAGAAGTGCTGACAGGTCTTGAGACTTCTGGGAAGCAGTTTCCAGACTGCCACTACTCTGGTGATCTTAATTGCCCTGAATCTTCTCTTTTAAAGAACAGCTATTCTGGCTAGGGTTGAAGTTCCTTTGATTTTTTCACATCCTCTAAAATGTTACTTCTGTAAGATACATGAAGAAAAGGTACGAATACCAAGGCAGGCACAGAGCTGGTTAGGATTCTAAGCTACAGCAAATGTTTTGACTCCACCACAGAATTTTCTAAACTAGTTCTAACCTAACCCACAGTGTCTGATGGTATGGGCATGACTCATACAACAGAACTGCCTCCATACATACATTTCTTTATCTCTTAGAAGGTCTGCACAGCAGTGAATGTCCTCTTAAAATCCCAAAGTAGTTTTGAAGTGATTTTAGCTCCCACATTAGTCACTGACCAAAGGAGACACTGCTCCTTAACCATCAAACAGTTTGGGCTGGAACGGACCATAAAGATTATCTAGTTCCAACCCCCCTGCCATGGGCAGGTATACCTTCCAGTAGATGAGGTTGCTCAAAGTCCCTTCCAACCTGGCCTTGAAAACTTCCAGGGATGGAGCAGCCACAGCTTCTCTGGGTGACATGTTCCTGTGCTTCACCACCCTTAGTGAAGAATTTCTTCCTAATATCTAATCTAAATCTACCCTCTTTCAGCTTAAAACTGTTCCGCCTTGTCCTATCATTACATGCCCTTGTAAAAATTCCTTCTCCAGATTTCTTGCAGACCCAAATCCTATCCAAAGCCACTACAGTAACTTAAATACAATTTTATTACAATTTATTTATTATTAATTCTATTTAGTGGCTATTAAATTGCACAAAGACATTTTAAATGCCAACTCAGACCATCTAGAGTGTCCAAAATGGATTATTAATGTCTCTGTGATTAAAGGTGAAAATCATCATAATAGTGAAAATATTGCAATGACAGTGCCTTCCCATGCAAACTACCATGCACCAAAACATCCTGCTGCTTCGCCAAAGGGCTTGGGGACCAAGGTTCTTTCAACGTGTCCAATCATTACCACCAACAGATTCAGTGGAATCTGAAAGCTTTTGGATAAGGCCCAACACACCAGAAGGTTTCCTACAGAGTTATTTTATTCTCATCAGGTACAGAACAAAAAGTAAAGATCCATCTCCTAGCATACACTTTATTCCTCAAAGATTTCAGAAAATACAGGGCTTTGGCCTCAGTTCAAGTCCTATTCTGGGATCTTAATAAAGATCTACACAAGAAACCAGACAGAGCATGTAGAGGTCTCCTACTGCAAATGCATTCAGGAAACTGCTTGGGCCTCTGTCAAAACTACTTAAGGGAATTGAATTTTTAAATTAACCTGAAGCAGAGTATGTAATGTTGTTAGTACTGTGTAAACAGATTATTTTTGTATTAGAGTATTAATTCTCAGAAGTGGAGAGGAAGATAAAAAAATAAACCTACCTGCAATAACAGTGTAGTCCTGCAGTGCTTACGCACAAAATCAGCTCTTGTCTGAATGAGTAATCCCACCAATTTTAGCTAGGATTTACACATCATACCCTGAATTAGATATGTCTAAATCAACTCAAGCATGTACTCACAGAGGCAGAGGGAGATTTGATTGTGTTTTTTTCGGTTAGTTTTTAATAAGATTCTATGGCTTTTTGACCTGAGGTACAATTTCTAATATTTTAGATGACATCCTAGCTCCACTGAAGTCAATGGTAATTTTCAAGTTTACCTCAGTGTTATTTGAACTTCCCCTTCTGTACTTTAAAAATTACTTCTCTGTACAAGACTAAAGGACTTTAGAGGTCAATTTTATGAAGTGGGGGTTATTTTATTCTCTTCCTGTGACTATTTACTCGTTCATGGAACTAGTTTATGAGGTAAGAGATTCAAACTCTATTCAAGCAGTACTGTAAGTATCTTTCCTACAAAGAGAATTTTACTTTAATCTTGGTTTAGAACAGAAATTATGTGTGATTTGGGGGAAGAGTCAGCATCTTTACTTCTTTTGCTTTGAGCTAGGAGTATAATTTACCTGTTTATAACATACCCTAGGCAAGGCCCAATGGTCTGAACACACTTTCACATCTTTAGTGACAGTCTTGCAACTTTCACCTTTGCAGCACTGCAAACTTTAAACTTCTGTAAATTTGTGCCTTTAAAATATTTAGGCAAGCTTAAAAGAAATAGTTGCTTGAAGGCTTTTTCACATTTACTTTCTGTTTTGTGAGTCTTTCTGGTTTCAGTCACATAGTTATAAAGGTTAGCAATTTATTACTTCTCAGTTAAAATAGAAATCTACCTTATAGGCAAAAAAAAAGGTATGTAAAGTGCATACTTTATTTATATTTTTAGTACACTTAGACTTTGAATTAACTGCATACTTTTTTTATAACTGCTGTGGTGCTGCATTGTAGGTACAGTCATGTTAAGAGTTTACAGAAATTTCTAAAAGCCTTTTGGGCACAAAACCCAGAAGTGCTCGTGAACTTTTAAACTCGATGCTATAGAAGCATGATAATTAACACAGTTAGAAACAATCATAGGAAAGAGAAGAAACACATGAACTCTAGCTAACAGAGTAAGAGAAAAGGAGATTGTTATACTTCTCAGTATCATAAATCTTGTTTGATTCTTTTCAAGAAACTCAAGAAAATAATTGTGTTTATTTCTTAAAGGCTTGCAGAAAGAAGGAGCTCAATATTTTCAACCTTTTTTGCCTTTTAAAACTTTCTCTGCTATGGTAGATGCCTCGGACTTGATTGAAAATATAAAATGCAGACACATTTCAGTGGAAACCATATGAACAACCTGTCTGTAAAAGCAGACATAGTTTGTCATATAAAACTTTACCTCAATGTTTATATACTGCAACTGTGAAACTTGTACTTACTCAGATTTTTTTTGTTTTGTGTAGACATTTCAATATTGACTTTACATGATCATGTACTATGATTTTCCATTAGGCCTCATTCCTCTTTTACTGAAAATCAGTTGAACTGCTTGCAGAAGGTAACTACTAATTTTTGTTGGCCACATTTCTACAAGATATATAAGTTACACTAATAGTAACCAAATTTGGTTTTTGCTACACCTATATGAGATAATGGTATTGTATTTTGCCTATTTGTAGATAGGAACCTGACAAACAGAGGAAAATCACACATTTAATGCCTCGTGTGAGCAACCGAAGACCTCACATTGTGAGGTCAGCAAACGCTCAGCATTTTGTAGCATATGTATATATATATATACATTTATATACACATATGTATATACATACACAAAGAGGCACGTATGTACCTCTCTGTGTATGTTTATGTGCCAAGTGAAATATGGCTATATATACAACAGTTATCTTGGCTGCACAGCCCTAATTCAACTCAATAATCAGCATGCTCAGAAAAAAAATGGGAGTGTCATTAAATCTTTTTCTTGAACAAGGGGCCCAAAATGAAGTTGAATTTATATTTTTGAATGCATGGATCAGCAATCTGGAAGTCTTTCTTTTCATGTAGTTCTTTTCATGTAATTCTTTCTAGTTTGTTAAAAAGTAATACTAATTATTAAAGAAATGCAAGGTCTAGTACTGCAGCTGACTCCTTCGGAAGAGCTGGAATCTTTCCAGCCTGACACAGGATACTACCACTTCCTGGGGGCAGCCACTAGTAAGTAGTCATCATTTACCTTGTAAGCAGAAAAAATAGTGAAACTCTACCTGAAGGCTTCATCCAGGTTTCTACAATACTTATGCTGAGATTAAAAGATGCTGAGATCAGCTCCACTCAGAGAAAAGTCCTCATCCAACCCTGATGATTTGGGTCAGCTGTCCCTAAAAGCTTTCCAGATCAGTTTGCTTCATCCATTTCCTCCGGATATGTTGCTTGTTGCTGCAGCCCTGGCACTACAACATGGGGACCATTGCCTTGGCCGAAGGTGCTGTTGCCTTAATATGGGACATCATCATCTCACGGTGGGATACCATCCCCTCAACCTGGGTTTGCTATCCCCTCCATATGGGCTGCCAGCACATCAACCATGAGTGCCCTCATCCCAACCTAGGGCACTATCATGTCAATCTGGAGCACTATCACATCAGTCTAGGGCACTGTAACCCTAACATGGAAAACCATCACCACAGCACCAGCCCTCATTGCCCAACCTGGAATGCCATCACGTCAAACTGGAGCACTAACACCTCAGTCTGGGGCACTATTATCTCAACCTGAAGATCCAGCACCTCAGCATGTGGCCCCATCATCTCAAGCAAGAGCCCCATTGCCTCAACCCGCTCACCTTCATCTCAACCCAAAGCCTCATCACCTCAAGCTGGAGCCCCACCACGTGTATCTGAGGCACTGTCACCTCAGCATGCAGTCCCATCACCTCAACCTAGCGGTCTGCACCTCAGTTTGACCTTCACTTCAACATGAAACCCCATCGCCTCAGCAAGCGCTCCAGCTTTCTCCTCCACTCCAGCGGAGACCAGGAAGCGGAGCCCAGGAGGGTGGGAGGGAAATAGAGTCGCTACTTGAGAGAGGCAGGAAGGGGGTGCAGGGACTTCCCTCATCTCCGTTCCCGCCCCTCTCAGGCACCGCCTTTCCTCTCCCGGCGGCGCGAGGGGGCTGGCCGCTTACCCTGCGGCTGCGGAGCTGTGCGCTTCAGCTGGTCGTGTTCCTGCTCTCTGCCCTCCCGTGCGTGTGAGTATCAGCCCCGGCCGCCTGCGCGGTTACCACAACAAAGCCGCGGGGGAGGAACGTGGCGGTTGGTGCTTGCCTCGGGCTGCCAGCCAGGCCAGGCCCGGCCCGGCCCGGCCCGGCCCGGTTTAGGGACCTCTAATTCTCCCTTTCGGGGGTTGCGGGTTCCTTCTCCTCCTCACGGAAGGTGTCCGAGGAGCAGGTGGGTGACTGTTGGAGAAGGCGGGACGGGGAGGTAGAGCAAACAAGATGGGAGACGTGGTTTGTGTTTTATATATACACATATGTTATTTTTAGTCATTATATAATTTATATTCTTATTGTTTCTTAACGTGCTGTCTTTCTACTTGGGTTCCTGCCTCAGCGGCACGTATGTAGGTGTCTCTAGAGCATGTCATGTGTGCTATATTTGGAGGACTTTTGCTGGTGTGGTGCTGCCAGAGTTTAGTCATGCTGCCGTGAGATGTGTTTTCTGCCGCACTGAGTGCAGTGCCTGCCCTCTTTACCTCTCGGGAGCATCGGAAAACAGTTGGGATATTTTATTTTGGGGCACCAGCCCTCGTTGGCATCATAGTCATTGGTACCGGAAGCAAGTTCCTGTGTTGTGTGTGCTGTCCCAGACTTACCAGACAGTGAGGGACATGTGGAAGTAATGCTCGAAGAGAGTTTAGTGAAATGTTTTGGTTGGATTTGGTTAGTGGGAATTAAGTGCACTGAAATGATTACTGTAAATGGCTTGCCTTGAGTGTGTTAAACCATCGCTATGGCTGCATCTCTGCAGTTTGCTCAGGATGACAGTTGTAACCCCATGCCCTGCACCAGCGGTTCCCAACCTCTGTAGTTTGGAAAAATAACCAGCCACTGAATCTCTTGGACCGTGTGGTTTTGTGTGGAAATCACAAGCAGTAACTGTAGATCCTGGGGTTTGTGCAACACCTGCAGCACAACAGAGTTCTGGATTAATTTGAAAGCATTTCACTGAGATGACACAAGAGAAAGCAATGCATGTTATGCTTGTGAAACTCTGGGGTTTCTGGCGGAGTTTTCACAGCCTGTTAGGGAAACCAGTATTTTAAAATACAGTTCAGCGTGGCTTACGACACAACATAATTTAAGGTCATGTAACTTTCATGCCTTGCTGAAGTTTCTCCCTTGCAGTTATTAAAAACAATTTTTCAGAAACATGTTTTAGTGTGTTATGTGACTGTTTACACTTGTTCATTCTTACTATAAAACATATACAAAAAGCATCCAGTGTTTGCATTTGGACATGTATGTATTTAAAAACTGTGTGGTCAAAATTCCTATGCAACATTCATAAAAACAAGTATGTAGGATGGAATGAATGTAACAGAAATAGCAGTGGTAGATTTTTTTTGTACCCCTGCTTCTATCTGTTATCAGGTCCTCAAGATGGAGCATATAATACATTGTGCACAGTTTTACTTCTTTGAAAAAATAGTTAATCTCTGTTTCTTGGATAGAAAGTGATCACTGGAGTTCTTAATGGAGAGAGTTCCACAGAGTTAAATTCTTCAGAGGAGCTATTTGAAGACTAAAATAAAGTGATGAAAATTAGTCACTGGACATTAGCTTAAGAATGGGTTTGTAAAATAATTCGTATATTAAAACAGTTTCCAAAATTTGGACTTGGCTTTTGGATGCTTCAAGCTCTTCCACTGCTTTTTTTTTTCTGTTTGATTGATTACTTGGTGGTGGTGATAGTTGGTTGGGTTTCTTTCATTGTACATATGTTGTTCCTTTGTATTTTCTCAGCCTAGATAATCCTTGTAGTGGTGTAGAATAGAGACCAGAGAAGAGAACAGCTAATTCAGAGACTTCCTTTTCTTTGGACTTAAAGCTCTTATGACCTACTTGGATTATTCATAGAATCATAAAATTGTTTGGGTTGGAAGGGACTTTAAAGATCACCTAGTTCCAACCCCCCTGCTGCAGACTAGACCAGGTTGCTCAAAGCCCCATCCAGCCTGGCCTTAAACACTTCCATTAATGGGGCATCCACAACTGCTTTGGGCAACCTGTGCCAGTGCCTCACCACCCTCACAGTAAAGAATTTCTTCCTAATATCTAATCTAAATCTACCCTCCTGTGACAAGGAGGAGTGGTTTAAAGCCGTTCCTCCTTGTCCTAGCCCTACAGGCTGTTGTAAAAAGTCCCTCTCTATATTTCTTGTAGGCCCCTGTTAGGTACTGGAAGCTGCTCTAAAGTTTCTCCAGAGCCTTTTCCAGGCTGATTGTTTCTTTGGTTTTGTGTTTGTTCATATTTAAAAGTGTATTCATAGGCCCCTGTGTTTCTGAATATGACTTACATGGGCTAAAAGGGCCATCAGGACTGCAGAGGCTGTAGAAGCTTTGAAAGGACAATTGGCCAATCCCTTTAGAGGCTCCACCCAGCAATGCATACAGGTGATTTTCTAAGGAGTCTTCCAGAATTTGCGGGATAGGGGGCATATGGTCTTCTGTGGCATAAGTGACAGGAGCATCTATAAGCTTTGTAAAGTCTGCCCAGTTGGGTGATATACCTGAAGCTTAAAGGTGAGAGCCTGAAAGCAAGCTAACTCCTAGGTGAGCCTAGGTATTCACTTAAATTCATTGGAGATAGGCAGACCATTATTATGAGGGTTGTACCTTAGTGCTTCCACCAGAGCTGCTTTTTAAAGCTTTTTCGTTCTTTGCCTCCTAATCTTACATTTAACCAAGACTGATGATAGTAACGGTTTAAAACACGACCTTGACTAAAGTTCCATCCAACAATATCAACTGATGTTTTAAGTCACAATTCAACAATGGGTATTTGTCATTCTTGAAGTGTTTCATTGTAATAACATAGTAAACATTGGAACTTTGGGAAACATGTTGAATTTAAGAGCCCCACATTTCAGCATTTTATCTGCTTTTCCATGCTGATGTTTCTCATCTGGAGGAATGAACAAGTAATAAAAATAGAATGCAAATGAGGGTCTCGAGGCCTTTTCCTCATTTGTTCCTTACATATATTCTGAGGAAATCTGAGTATACTTAGACTACTCCTAAGTGATACTTGCTTAAGCTCTTCTTTGTATACTGCTTTAGTGACTTAATTTCTGTACCTCCCCCTGCTCATCTGTACTAGACAGTGCTTGTTCCTCTTACACAGAAAGATATTCACCAAAAATTAAAAAGATTTGAATCTTATTTTCAGTGGCTGTGGAAAATGTGATTGTTATCTCTGTAAAATTGTATTTTTCCAATGGCAATAATCGGTGCCATCTTGTGGTCACAAAACTCACATCTGTTTGGCCTTTGTGGCAGCACATCTGTGCAAAGTGTTGAAGGAAATGCTGATGAGCCTGTTTGTCCAGTTGGGTCACTAAGCATACTATGTCTGTAACATTAGAAACGTGAACAAACTTCTAGCTCAGTGAGGATTTCTGTTGTTGGAGACAGTTCATGTTGTGCCCCCTGGTAGGGTTAGCCAGATATTCTGGAGTATACTATGATTTACCTGCTAAACTCTGTCAGTAGTTTGTGGTGTACTTGTTTCCTTTGTGGTTCTGCTGTCTCTTTCAGGACTAGCTCAGAAGCAAATCCAGAAACTGCCAGGGTAAGTGGCATGTGCACAGTATAGATGGTCATCTCCTGGATGAAAGTTTTGGTGCTGTTGAGCTCCTATTACAGATTTATTTTTGAGTCCTGCCTTCCCAACAGTAGTAAATAGGTGTCTGTAGGTTCTAAGCATTTCTAATCCGTACATCTACTGTGTGCAGGAGTACAGACTGGGCACAACTGGTCTGTTACAAGGTGAGAATAGGGGAAAAGTTACTGTAGAAATACTGGTGAAAGAATTGTTTCTCTTTACTTTTGAACTGTGATGAAAGGGAGGTTTTATGTCAGCGTGTAATTTCAAATGGGGAGTGTTCAATAATAGTTTGAGAGTTTGAAGATGTTTGTGGAGACTTTTGCTTTCTCGGCCACCCTTGAGCTGTACCTTTTGAGACAGTTGATCAATATGGAAGCATTACTTAGCTGAAGTAGGGGAAGTGGTGTTTCCATTGTCGTTTCAAAGATGGCAATACCTGACTCCCAGCAGTCTGCAACAGCTGCTTGGATTATTCCCAGCAGATCTTAAGGAATGCGCACACACGTAATGCTCCAACTTTTGCAGCAGGGTGATGACACACACACACCACCATCTTCTACATGGCACCTATGCTGAAGTTTTGCTTTAATAAGAGGAATTGTTTTCCTTTTTCTTCCATGCTATTGTGGACTACTGTTCCAGATTCACTCCCTTCAGTTGTGGATAGCCTGGTTGGATGCATGTTGCCTGATATTTAAATCTTGATATTGGGCAGAAAGACTCCTCACAGATATGCACCAGTACAGCAGGAGCAAGAAAACTCAACTTCCTTTTACCTTGATCTTTGCCTGCAATACCTGGCATTAGAATCTCTCCTTTCCTGGTCTTTTCTAACCTGTATACAAATAATTTTGCTGCCAGTGTTATCGAAAGACTGTGGCTATTTGTCACTTTTGGGAAGGGTCAATGCCAGTGCCCATTTTCCCCCAAGCATCTTAGTGCTTGTTGAGGCGCCTAGAGACAGGACTCTTCCAAGCTGTTAGTATATTGCCAATGACACTTTGATGTGGGTGGTGTTACTTATGGTTGCAGAGACAGAGGTCCTTATGAATCAGCTGGGCAAGTGGTTTCAGGTGCTCTAGAAACAATGGTGGTTCTGATATGAGCTTGAATTGGGTACTGTCAGATCTGGTATGTGAAGGGCAGATGTTGGTTCCACTACTGTTTCAGATTATTCAGTTCAGGTGCAAGTCTGCTGTCTCAGCCAACAGCAAGAAGTTTGGCATAAATCAGCAGTAAATACTTATATGGAGGTTGTAATCTGAGCAAAGGGATTTACCCCCATGTAGTTACGTTCAGGCAGTTAGCAGCAGCAACATGGTTACCTGTCACTGGACAGAATCAGATTTTTCTTGGAGGTGCACCATGGAAGGTTAGAAGCTAAGAGTTGCAAGCTATGACATGGGAAATTCTGATTAAAGAAGACAAAAATCACAATGAGGGTTGGTAAGCACTGGAGCAGATGCTCACAGAGGACATGAAGTGCTCATCCTTGGAATTTTTGCAGGCTTTGCTGGACAAAGCCCTGCGCAAAACTAGATTAAACTTTTAAGCTGACCCTGCTTTGAGCGGTGGACTGGAGTAGATCATGTCGAGAAGCATCCCTTTGAAACTGTGTTTTTCTGTGATTCTAATTCCAGCCTCTGTCTGCTTTGTAGTATTTTGCAGAATAGCTTGCCTGTGCCTCAACCAGCCCTTCACCTTGGGGTATAAGAACAGATCTGGTGCAGGATGTGTAATGTGGAGGAGCAGAGCTTGGATGTATTTGTAGTCTTGGAGTTTATTCTGAGCTGGGGTTGAGGCCTTGTGTTTTGTATACTGGTTATGAATACATGGTTTGGATTGGGGAAACTGGTAGCCAAGTTTGGAAACCATATGGTATACAGAACAGCTATGTTGGCTATTGTGCTCTGAGCTTGGAAAACCAGACTATCTACTGAACAGTCTGGTTGTTTTATTCATTGTGGTTTCCCTCAAGGGAAATAGTTTCCCAAGAGGTCTATTTCCTCCTTTGCATGCTTTGTTGTTTCTTTCTAGCAGAAATGAAAATTGCAGTTAAAGAGGAGGTAGGTAGGGCTGGGCTTGTGTGGTTTGTCACATGGTTGGATGCAGATGCACTAGTTGATCTTTACCACTAGTTGATTATATCTGAGAACACCTAGGTTTTGGGTTAGTCTGTTTTACAGGTTTGAAGACTACATTTCCTTGTGTTTCCCTTCCTAAACTAAACAAACCCTCAGAAGCTGGACTTTTCTAACTGTCTTAAAATTTTTATTATTATCTGTTGTTGTCACATGTTTAGTTTGTTGGTGGTGGTAGCTTTTTTTTTGTTTGGTTTGATTCTCTTCTTTTTAAGCCTCAGCCAAAAATTGAGGGAGGAAGAGGTGGGTGGGGTTTTAACTAATGTGTGTTTACACAGTAACTTGTTTAATGATTGAAGTTTTTGAAAATGTTAGTCAGATGATACAGTTACCCTTTCCCAAGTTCACTGTACAAAGAGGCGATTTGAAAGTCAGAAGAATTAAGGAGGCAGGACAGAGGGGCAATAAGGAGTAAATAGACTTGGAGGATTTTGGAGTGTCCTAAAGATTGTGTACCACCAATAATATCAATATTTTAATTAAAACACTTTAACCTTCCAGTCCCTCAGTTCTCAAACACTTGTTTTTGCTTTCTGAGTTCAGCAAAGTGGGTCTTTGCTTTAAGAGTTAGAAATTTCCAGTTGAAAGGAGAGGTGCTATCTATGGGGACACTATTGTGTAGGCTGGGAGAAGATGGCCTGTGTGCTTACTTCTTCCAGGATCAATTATACTTTATACAAATAATATTAATTATACAAACTAAATTATATAAGTATATTAAATATATATATATATGTTTTATATATTTTTATATTTATATATTTATTTTATTATAAATATATAAAGTATATTATTATCAATTATACAAAGTAAAATTAATTAATAACCCTAAAACAGAAGGTACACTTCTGGAGCTGAATAGAGCCTAATTGCTGCTTTTGATACTTCACGTATGTTTGTTAATACACTGTGAGATTTTTCTCTCCTTTTTGTTGCAGGAAACATTGTTGACTCATCTTGTGTGTGTTATAGCTGTGCTGTATCATGGCCTTTGTGGAGATAGCAGGTGTAAGGGGCTTGTTTTTCACTTTTTTTTTTTTAATTATGTTTTTCTTTGATTTATTTCAGTGTTCTGGTGTATGTATTTCAGATGGTCTGCACTTGAAGAAGTGAAAGGTTGATCGGATAATATTAAAGCTTAACCAAGGTTAGAACACCTTGAACCTAACGTATTTTGTGTTAGTTTCTAACATTCAAAAATCATATGAAAAGGCAGTTTTTCCTCAAACACAAAACCACACTTAAATCTGCATCCTCACTATATCCCTTTTTATGTACTGGCTTACTTTTGAGATACTTTATATTGCAGCAGTGCTTGAAAGCCTACTGTTAGGCATTACCTACCCAAATATTCCAAATGCCCTGACATCCAGACTGCATGTTCTCCTTGACTGCTTGGCCATTGATTTTTCATCTTAAATAGGTCAAGCTTGATGTCTACAGGTGAAGGGATTAAAAAGTGGTATGAACTAGGAGGAACTGTACTGAGGAAAAGATGAAAATGAATAGGTGTGCTTGGCTGGGGCTATGGGTGAGTGTTACAAGAAATAAGGGGTGAGAGGCAGAGAATTACATAGGAAGAAGAAATACTACAGTAATAAATGATCTGATGAATAATTAATGGTGAGCCTGTTCCTTTGAGTTGATCATACTTGTGTTAGAGAGTTTCATGGCTAAGGCCACAAAAAGCATACGCTTTTTATAAATCAATACATTGTAATTAGCAGTCAGTGATAAGTTTTTGACTCCGACAGTTTTCTTGGGATTTCACTTGTTGATTCTGTATTTTAAAATTTATACTGTAGCAGAACTGCGTGCTTCTCCCAGTAATAAAATTACACTGTGCCCTGTATATAAAGGTGGGGTGAGAGTGTATATGTGCGTGCACAGCCAATATATTAATCTGGGCAAGGTTGACCAGCAAAATTAGGTGGTTGTGCCAGAAAAGTGGAAGGAGCATTTGGCAATGAGATGACTGGTGTTACAACTGCTGCTCCGTGGTCAGTCAGATTGCTAAACTTCAGTTCTTCCATAACAGTGGTTTCTGTCTGTAAATCAGTTACGGCTCAGCCTTTATGGAAAACAGCCCACTGGCAGGTAACCTATTCTTGAGTCATGCAGAGTAGGAAAATGTGTGCTCTTTGGGTGGTGTTAATGGTAGAAAGAAACATACAGGCTGTCTATAATCACCTTTTGCCACCTCTGTGCTGCCCTTTTCCATTTTCTTGAGTTAAATCCTATCCTCACTTAAGATTGTGCGCAGGAGAGAGACATCTGAGAAGTTGTGATATGAATGCATCTTATAGCCAATGAGATACTGTTAGTCTCCTTTGCAGGAGTCACATTACATGCACACATCCATGTATTTTTAGTTTATTACACTCAACTTTATTTCAAGCTAGTTGGTCTGCATCCACATGCAAAACTGGTTTTTGTCTTATCCCTTTATTCTCTTACATGTAAAACAGTGCTAACAGTATATTAAATGCTTGTGACAAGTGAAACACAGCACATGCCCACTTTTGCCAGTCTGTCATGATCTGTCTGAAGCTATGAATTGATGAGATGTTAGTGTCTTGAGTAATAAGAACCTTTCATCATGAAGAAAGGAGTTTGTTTTAACTTTAACACTGTACTTCCTGTATTTTCTTCGTAGAATGGACTTTACCTCACTTGTACTTGCTAAATAAATAATTCCTGTAGTCTGCAAGTAATGCCAAAAAATCTGCTTTGTTCTCTCTTGGTTTAGGTTACATGTGATAGAGAATTAAATGTAAATAATATCTTACTCTTCTGATGTTGTTTTTTTTTCTGTTGTGCACATTTTGCTGTGTTAAAACATGTAATCATTTTAGGAAGCTGCTCTAGCCAGGAATCACATGAGAGTTGGGCGTTAGAGACCATGCAAGCTGCCTGAAGCCAGGGAACATGAGAAGTGACTTGAACATGAAAAAATTCCAAATTCCATGTAGCATTTCAAATCAAGAATTCCCAGGTGTTTTACTCCTTTGTTCTGTTGCTTTTGGAAGAAATAGGTGCTTTAAAGAGTTTCTGTGTGCTACAAAAACTGACCTCTGCTTCTATTGTTTAGTAGCATTTTCAGCTTTATACAGCATCTAACCTTACTAAGTCTCTCAAATTCTTTGGCTTTGTGTATCTTGAACCCACAGGAGATTGCATGCCTTCTGCTTTTAACTCTTCTGTTGTGCTTTTTCTATTTGGGGTACCTATTTCAAATTCCTCTAAAATTGAGTATTATTTGAGGAGTGGCAAGATAACTGAGTGACATAAAGCTTTAAAAATTCAGTATTTTGAAGTAATTGTAGCTGGAAGCCTTTTTCAGAATATGCTTGCAATTTCAAAGCAAGTTTAGGAGTTCCTTTTTCATCTTCGTTTGCCATGGCAACACACTATGTAGTTGAAGGAAGACCATCCATCTTGTAAGGTATTCTGGCTCTCTTGCCTTGTATAGTTGCTTCCACTGTCTCCAAGTTTGGTTTCCTTGGCTCTAAATGTTACGAATGTTAAGAATGTTACATATTTATTGATTGCAATTTACGAAGCTTATATGAAATCTGTTGTAAATACTAGGAAAAAAGTGTTGCTGGCTAGATGGGAACAGTAATCTTTGGTACTGGCTAATTTTGTTTGTGGGTGTTTGGTTTGTGGTTTGTTGGGTTTTTTTATTTTAACTTTGTGTATATCCTACTAATGAGCAGAAGCTTTCATATCTCCCCTGCAATATGAGTAGGATCTAATGCATATTTCTGCAAGAACTATGACATAATAGGAGCAGATTTGTAGAGCAGAATGGTTAGCACTAAGGACCTGGTATCTACATTGCATGTGTTTGGGCTAGCCATATTCTGGTCCCATGGACTGAATGGTGACTGTTGGTTTAAGTGTGCTAGTTTTGTGCTTGGACCACAAGTTTCAGTTTCATCTGAATCAGGTTTGCTCACTATACTATGTACAAATACGTCAAGAAAAGCAGGCTCTCCTGATGCAAACTAAAACATTAACACTGAAACACCCTACCTGTATTGCAATTTCACCTAAAGTGCCATGTTGGGGTTTTTTAATGTAAATTGAAATTGCTCCTACTGTCTGTCCTGAAGGCCTGCAGATTGAATCCTTGTGTCAGCCATGATGCTGACTGCCACATATAAAAGAGATTGTTAATACAAAATACAGACTAATGGTAGCTCATTAGTGGCTCTAGCTTAAAGGAGCAAAATAAGACACTTCAATTGCTTGTTTGTAATAATTGAGACTCTTTAGCAACTAACAGCATTTTACTAATTTTCTTAGGAGTAAGAGTTTTGAAATTGTGATAGTTTTTGTTGGCTTTAAGTAAAGCTTTTTGGTCAAGTATGTGAGCTGTGTAAAATAAGGTGGCACTAAATTTCTTTACAGAACTCACTACGGAGTTGTCTCTAGCAACATAACAATTAACTGCATAATTATATATTGCTAGAGCTGAAAGAGTGAAGAGCAAAAAATATTACCCTTACAGTGTATTTGGATCTGGTTAATGTTAACCTTTGAAAACCCTTTTTGATGTTTGCAGGTGACACTTCTTGATTCAGCATGGACCGGTTTGAAGATCTGTCAGATGAAGTGGATCATGCTTTCTTTGACAGTGATTTTGAGGAAGAGAAAAAGAAAGCTGAAGAAAACAGTGAATGCATAGAGAAAGGAAGTATGATGACAGCTCTTACAGACTCCAACTTGGTTTCTATTTCACAGGACACAAGGTGTTATGAGGAGGAAAGTGAAAAAAAGCAGAAAGGTTTTCAGAAGGATCAGTCCCTGGAAAATAACACAGGTTGTCCTGAAGAAGCTGCATTTTTGTCACTTTCTCTAGTTGCAGAGAATGCAGGTGCATCTGGAATGACATCTGCATCAAGTAGTGAAATACTAGAGAATGTTCCTGCTGGAATCCCCAAGATAGTTAAAGAAGGTGAAGAAGATTACTTTACAGATGAAGAAGATAGTAGTGATGATGACAAAAACCAGAAGGTTAGGCCAAAGTCAGCTAAGCAGTCAAACAACATGAAAAAGGTTAGCAAAAAATACACTAATGTCAGCTTCTCCTCCTCTTCCTCCTCCTCTTCCTCCTCATCTTCTTCTTCATCCTCATCCTCAAGCTCAGATACAGATGGTTCAGATACAGATTCTGATAGCTGTTTATCAGATTCATCTCATTTTTCCTCAAAGAGGAATGCTTGTAGAAATGATCTTCTGTCTCCAAAACAAAAATCTGACTCAGCAATGAAATTACTAGAAGGAAAACCAAAGCTTGTTGACTACTTGGAGGAGTCTGAAGACACAGTGACTGATGTAACACCTCTGTCAACTCCAGACATCAGTCCCATCCAGTCTTTTGAACTTGCAGCATCAAATGATAAGAAACTTAAAGTAAAAAGACAGGAAAATGTGAATCAAGAATTACACGGTAATTTTGCAGAATTTAAGTACAACACAAAATTTTTAAGCCTCTGTGACTGGGAAATCCAATCTTATAACTGTATTTTTTTTGTTAGATTCCGAGTTTGATCGCAGATGTAGTCAGAAAGTCTTGCATGATGCCATGGACCTGAATCAGCTTTTGAAAGGTGACTTTAATGTTTTCTTTGTAAAAAGTATGATGTCTGTACATTGTTGAGTACAACTGAGCTCTTACAGAGGAGAACAAGGTTGTAATGTGCCACATGTATTTTGAAACTTGTTTGTGGTTAAGCTGTGTTGATCTAATTCTTTGAAACTGTACATGTGTAAGCAGTACTGATTCTACAGGGGAAAGAAGGAGCATGTGTATGAGCATGTGTTGTTATGCATATATGTAGAAGTAAGACACACAGATGTGCTGGATCTCTAAATAAGATTTTGATCTATTAACAAATTCTGTTATAAAACAGCATATGCATTTTGAGAAATCAAAGTTTACTGGACTGTACGATAGTTTACTATCTAAATTATAACACTAGCCTTTCTGATAAATTGCTGGGTTATTAACTTTCAAAATTGAAAGGCAATTTAAAACTACACTGCATGATAAATAGCATTCATTTATTTAAACTTATGGTACCTTTTTGATAATTAAATGGAATTATTTGAGATTCTTTTTCTGACCTACGTATCTTTTCTAAAATACCATGAAGTTGAGTAAAGGTATTTTAAAGAGGAAAAATAACAGATAATCTTTAATAAAACTTGAGTGATTGCTTTTTGCCAATAGATTAAATAAATCTTAATAATGAAGTCTGAGAGAGAGAACTTGGAATCTCACTGCATTCATTGTAGTATTCATTATGGGATGACAATAAACCGAATGATCTCACATGTGTGTTTTAAGGTCTACACAGTGCTTTTCTACTTCTTTTCATGCCCCAGAGTTTTCAGTAGTAAAATCTATAGAATAAGAGAGGCTTAAGTCAGGAAATCTACTGATCTCAGGTCAGGAAAGATTCTCACAGTGTAAGTATTGTACATTTCAACCCAAGTTTGCTGTATTGCTATAGGCTTTGGCACACTAAAAGTTTGTGTGTCACCTTTATTCACTTCGTATCTTGTGACATTAGAGCCGCCAGTGGGTAAGGATTCAAAATATATGCATCATTTAACTTATGAGTAGAAGTGAGGAATTTACTTGTAAGGCAAGAAAACCTTACTTCTGCTGATAAAAAAGGCAGAGCTAGCCATCAAGAAAGGTAGAGCTGATTCTCATCTCAGACAGTCCTTGTACTAGAAAAGGCTCTAACCACTTGTCAAAACATAATGTTAGAGTTGTTGCTAGGCAATTGAAATTATGTCGTCTTATATCTTTTTTTTCCTGATAGCAAAAAGCTATTTAATACCTACTGATTATGGAAGGAATCATTTAATCCATAAAATAAATGGGTATTATAGCTCAGAGTATTCTCAGAGATGAACCTCTGTTGGGGGTATGTGTGGTTTTTTCCTAAAACTGGAAAAAAAATGAGTCATGGACTAGAATTCACATAGTCTGGCAGTTAATGTTCCTAATTAGTGTGCATTTTACTCTCAAGTGCCTCTCTTAAGTTGGCAAGCGCAACGTAGCTTAATTACTTCATGTATTTTGAAGTTTAAATGGGGCAGGATTATTAACGGTAAAAAGTAACTAGTCTGGGAAAATAGGAGCTAATATTATTCTGAGTTATTGCTTCCAGGTTTCTCTGTACTCATTTTAAAAAAATATAAAATCCAAATCGTTGCTCACCCCTCCCAGTCTGCATTAAATGTTCCTCAGAACTGCATAGGCATAAATAATGTTTCAAGTGGGAACAGTATAAGCTCAGACCTGAGTGCATGAGAGAGTAAGTCTCAAATTTGGTTTTAAAGTATAATATCCTTCCATTAATCTGTACTGATGAAGCATTTCATTTAAAGTTTTTTGTCAGATGTGCTTGTAATATAGCTGGGCCCAAGCAGTTATGTGAGTTTAATTTCCCAATGCATTCAGAAACCTGTAGAATTTCAATGTGATCTGTTAGTGCATTGTTTCTAGGGGGCAATTTGTACAGTTCTGTGCACTGGTAATGTGAGCATTTGTGTAGACTAGAAGCTCTTGTATTAAAGTAAAAAAATCACAAGAAAAAAGAAAGGGAAGAAATCTGTTAAAAAGCACATGGTTTTCAAAGAACAAGTTTTGGGCTAGGACAAGAGTCTGGTTATTACATAGCAAGATACTTTGTGTTTCTTAAAACAATTAATTTGAAGCATTTAGAAAAAATGTTACAGTATTATATATACCTTTACGTATTTGTGCTCACTGCAAATTTAATTCTTATAAACATGTTAAAAAGTAATAGTTAGATTTAAAAAATATCATGCCCTTGCAACTCCTAAAGCTTTGCTTGTTCTTTATAGAAGCCAAATTTTAAGTTATACTATGCTGAGTAATTATAAATCTTACAAATAACATAATTTTAGTTGGAAATACTATAGTCTGTGTGCTATATAGTGCACTTTGCATTTTAGGTGGGTATTGCTGTGCAGCTCTACCACTGATTTTAGAAATATTCTGAATATTGACCAAACCAGAATATTGGGTCAGACCATAAGTCTGAACAAGAGATTAATAAAGATATATGGTAATACTCAGTTGCAACATCAGTAACAGCATAGTAAAATGACAGCTTTCAGAAGTGAGTAGTTACCAGGTCTGTAACTTGCTGTGCATCCTGTTTGCCCGATAGGAAAATGACTGAACTAGTTTTAGTAAAGATGGCAGAAATCTCTGTGGTAACAGTAGCTGGGGGTGAAAATTTTGCTTGAAAACTGGAGAGACGTTCTTCATGTCACCAAAGACAAATAAAGCATATGAATGTAGTCCTTATATTGGCATTTATTAGATGGGAGTTGAACCTTGTTTGAAAAGGAAGTTTTCAGAACCTGCAGATTGTGTGGCTATACTGCCATGGCTTTGCATGCATGTGATGTGGGAAGGGTGATTGAACAGCAGAGCACTCCTGAGAGCAGATGCAGCAAGAAGGAAGACTGGTAAATATACATGAGAAAGAAATCGTGGAGCCCAGGTACTTGTAAGCTACCATGCTAAGGTATGGAGTGCACACTCACACTGTTTCAGTTGTAAGGAGCCTGCAGTTTGCAGTGGGAACAGTATTGCTCAAAACTGCAGGCCATAATGAAAGCAGAGATAGTGTAGGGTGAACGGGTAAACTTGGAGCTTTTTCAATTGATCTCTCTTGGGTTTTTTTCCAAATCAGTCCCATGACAGTGTCTGATGCTCAGTTCAAAGTGGCTTGGAGTTCAGGTGGAGGGAGCAGCCCTTTGTAGTACCGGTCCTGAGGGTCAGAGCATGCCCTAATTGCTTGTACTGAATCCTGTGGCTGCAGAACGAAAACCAGCCTGGATGATGCTACAATCTATGTCTACCTGGACCATGTTGCTCAAGTTATTTGGCTTAGTGATTACTTACTAATCATTCCTGGATTGTACATAAGAATTCTTGGGTATATCTCTGATGCTCTTTTGGTAGCTGTGAACTGCTGAATTGTTTGTTCTTGCTAGTAGTTTTTAGTTCTGTTCATGAAAATCTCTTGCTGTTTGGATGGCATACTTATTTAAAATGTGTATGACTACTAAATACATGATACTTGAATCCTCTCATTTTTACAGACATGAAGTTGATGCTTAGGAGGCTTACATGATTTCGTTACAATGCTAAGACTGATGTCATGTAGCTGTTGTCGTTATAGTTTATGACTGTAAGAACTATTATAGCACTGAGGAGTCAGACAGCTGCACTAATTAGGAATTTGAATATCTTATCAGTGTGGTCAAGAACCTAGGTACTTGAAATTTCAGTTACTCAAGGTGTTAGTAAGGTTTATATTTTAAATAAATAAACCTTAACCTCTCTTTTTTGCCACCTACACAGAAAAAATACAGGTGTGATTATAATTTTTCAGGTAGAAATACAGTTCTTCAGTTGTTTCATGATGTTACATAGATTTTTGTATGTAAGTCTTTTGTGAGTCATTGCTGTTTCCACTTTGTTATAAACTGTAAAGATATTTCAGAAAATTAAAATAGTAACTAAGAGCAGTATTCAGAACCCATAATAAGAGTTATCTCCTCTGCTGTACTCCTGAGTAGTCTGAACACAAAAAGAGAAATATATCAATGTAAAGGAATAGATTGTCAAAAATTGGTTTTGAAAGTACTTTCATAAAGCTCCATGTCATAAAGCTGGGAATGAGAAAGTTGGAAAGTTTTCTGATGCTGTTTTCCTTGATCCTGTATCATGATCTAATGTTTCATGTAATTTTAAGGAATTGAGATTATGCAGATAAAGAGGTGGGTTAAGCATATGAGTGTGAACTAAGCATTCATCCGTTTCCATCCCATTACAATACAGACTTGCTCTCTGTCTTTAGACAAGTCTCTTAATTTCTGTAATCCAGAATACAGAGTAGTGCGCAAAAATACTGTGTATCTTTATCTGAATTTATGTTGGGTATCAATGCAGTAGTAATGGGATTACACAAGGTATATGGAGTGCTGAAGGCTTCAGCATTTTGTGTTTTCTTGCCTGTAAAATGGGGTTGATACCTGCTTATTTTACAGAAGTGTCTGTGAGAATTAGTCTGTAAATCCATGGTATTAGCTATTATTAACTTGAGGAGGTGGTGCGTTGGGGTAAGTAGGACAATGGGCTACAGGCTGAGGACCTGAGTTGTATCCTTGAAGCTCTCACTGTCCTGTATGCTCCCCAATAAATCTTCGTGCCTCTTCTGTGCTTTAGCTTTTCTGTTGTAAAGCAGTCAGAGCTTACTTGGTAAACAGCACTGATATAAATATCATTAGTATGAAAGTAAAAGCTCTGTCTTTCTGAATAAAAGCTATTGTAGAAAACTAAATAACAGCTTCAACTGAACATAAAGCAATTGATTTAATTTTATTTTTTTTCCTATAATCTGTCACTTGGGAAATAGAAGGTTTTTTTGTAACTGAAATTTTCTCCTCATGGAGATACGTTATCTATGTGCTCAGTTGCAATGAACTAGTGGATTTGTAGAGTGTGAAACAATATCTGAATTTGAACTCTTAAATATATACGTAACAGCTGAACTAAACATGTAGGTTTTAGTTTGTATGTTCATAGTTTAATTTTATGTGTATACATATGCATCATTTTGCAGGTCTAGTAACTCATGTTGAGGTAAAAGAGTGATTATCAGCTTATTCTTTATATTTAGAGTTTGAAATCAGATTGCAATCTTTCAGATTGTAAAGAGATCCACATTTTTCCAACATCCATAAGAAAATGTATTATTTGGGGGCAGAAAAATCATGCACATGTAAGGTACCTGTTGTCTTTCTCATGACATCAAGTAATAGCTAGCAGTCCTATTTAAGCATATTCAAATAGGGAAAATCTGTACTTGAAAAGCACGTGCTCCATTTCTTAAACATCAAATAATGAATTCTCCAAAATCCTTTTTAAAGAGTTCTTTGACTCAAAAGAATGGATTTTCTAGGAAATAGTTGTTTAGAGATAGTACAGGGGAATAGTTTTAGATTGAAATTGTAAGACATTGATGATGGGTTTTTTTAATGTGTTACAGAAGTGGTAGTGGAGAAGTATAAAACAAAACACCAGGCAAACTCAAAAGCATAAGCACTGAAGCAGTTCAATGCATTTTCCTCTACTGGGATTGCAACAGATGCACTGAAAAATGCATGACTTTAATTTTAACCATAATACCATTAGGACAGCTGTATCATCCTGTCCTAATGCATTTGACTTGCTAATTATAATTTGTATTTTATATAAGATTTGGCCTTTCTCACTCTGCAAGGTCATTTCAATGCCTGCAAACTGAAAGCAATAAACAGCTTGTTTATTGCTCAAAAGCAAGTCAGGTGTCTCTCCATGGAAACCATCTTTTATAGAAATCCTGTGAATACCAGAGAATTTTCTTTTCCCTGCTTACCAGCAAATGAGAAGCAGACTGCACACTGTGCAAGTCTTTATGCAAATGCTGCTGCTTGTTTATTCCCTTCCCCCAAATAATTAGTTTATGGTCTGGCTGACAGTGAAGTGGTAAGTAGGGATTTAGTTAAATTGCTTATTACCTACTGATAAGAGTATGAAACTACAGCTAAATCATATTTAATTGTTCCAAAACTTACAAAGTCTTTACAAACTTAAATTACAGCCTTAAGCTGTGGTGTTGTCTCATGTTGTCATTGGCCACTGCAAAAATAGTCATATAAATGATTCTAGCACTTAAGCATTGTGATTAAAGGGTAGTGGGTGCATTGTTGAATAAATCATTGAAATAACTTTGAAACTCAAATACTTGAGTTATATAACACTAACTGCAGCTGAAATAGTAGCATTTGGAATAAATGCATTTACCTGTTATGTGGGATCTGGGTTCTTTTTTGTTTATTGATAGTGAATTGTCCCTGGTTTTTAGGCTTTACTGACACAGATAGACACCTACTGGCTTTGTCATGAAAGCCATGTTGTTGCCAGTGAATGCTGAAGTACATTCAGTGCATACTTGACATGCATGCCTCCTGTGGATTACCTAGTTTTCTTTCATAGTATGTGCAGAGAATAGGAATATGATGCTGTATGAGTCGTGCAGAATTCAGTTAGGGCAGATTTTCAGCCAGGTAACTTGGGAAGTACTGGAAACTATTACTGTGGATGTGGAGTTCTGTGGTCATGTTGGACTGTGGAAATAGTGTCACCACTGCTTCAGGAAGGCCTGCAGGACCTTTTGCTCACTGCTTCATTAGACTGCTGCTGTGGTTTATTTGAACATTGTTTAAGGAACAGTGGTTTCATGGATGCCCCCTACATTCTGCCTTTTTTTTATTGTTTGGAACAAGCACTTATCATGTAGTATTAATTGTCCTCTTTCAGAAAGTGATACAGCATGCATTCTGTTGCTTGTCTCTTTTGTACTAAACTTTAAACTCTTCTGTTGCAAAGTTCCTAAGAAGGCCGGTGTTGCATTTGCTGTGGTTTGGAAAAGGTTATCTATGGATAGGCTTCAGACAGTTACTGTTTGTCTTAAAGTGAAGTGTGCAGCTTAAATTCTTCCTTAACATAGATCCGAACTAAGTAAAACACAACTCCATTTTATTAACTTAATCAGATTGGAGAACAACAAACCAACTACATGTAATATGTTATCTGACCCAGTACCTTGGTGTACTGCACCACTGTTGCTGCAGAGAACTGCTTGTGATATTTCAAATGTGGCTTGTAAGTCATACAGCAGGCTAACTATAAAAAGTTCTGTTGAGGAACTGATGAAATTAGTGAGGAACTAGAGAGTTTCAGATTGATCTTTTATCTCTGTCCCCTTAAAGAAAACTTGCTGCTGCACATGTTGTACTTGGTCTGAACTTTTAGTGCAAATTTAATGCTCTTCCATAATGCAACAGAGATTAGTCACTGGTTTTCAGAAGCCTTCTTCTGATGAGGCTTCACTGAATAACTTCACAGCAGAATCTTCACTGTGATTTTAACAACTCTTTCACTTATTAATAATGTTTCTTTTGAGTTGTGGTAAATCCAGTATTATCACTGTTGGCAAATCCTTAACCTCAAGAGTTGTTAAAAAGCTGTTGGTAGCAGCAAAGTCAGTTTCTACACCATGTAAGTGTAAATAATAGTGAGGCTAAAAATGAACAGCATAATGAAGAAAGTAGGCTGGAGTCTCTTTTCTGCCTTCCGCAAATGAGAAAAGCTGTCTTTGTGGAGAGATGGTAAAAGATTTGAATGAGGCACAGTAAAAGGAAAATATGTTGAAAGGAAAAAGTCTTGTGAGAGGCTAAGGAAAGGAGAAAGAAAGATGAATGAAAAAAGGAAAGCCTGTATGTTGAGGGAGTGTGAGTGGAGAAGGTGGAATGTGAGAGTAAAGTTAGTAAAATTTTGTCATGCTTTATTTGCATATATATAAGTAGTAGCATCTGGTAGAGCGATGGGTAGGAATGTATATGGATTTGCATTCGCACTAGCTGAGAGCTTCTGGTAAAATCCTGGTGGTATTTAGTGCTGCAGAAGTTGCCTACCACTACCTTCTGGAGAGCTGAGTGACAAAGTAACGCAGTGTAGCTATCACTGCAGGGTTCCCTGTTTTATTATTTCTGAAAGCATTTACTGTCCAGCATTGGGAGGAATTGTTTGTTCCATGCCATTATTCTGATTTTTGTTTGGATTGTGTCTGGTTTGATTTGATTTTTTTTTTTTTTAATCACAGCTGATAGGGTTTTTCCAGAAAAAATGAGTAAGTCAGAAAATGATTAATTACCTTGGTGCTTATTTATCTGTGTTTCTAGTCTGTTTACTGATTATAGTTCTTAACTGCATCATATGAGTAAATATACACTCTCCAGGTACCTTATACAGAATTAAAACAATGATGTACTAGTGAAAACACAAAATTTTTTATTTCTAATTAAAAATGTCCTCATTCAGAATGCCGTTGCCTTAAATGGAATTTAACTAGTTCACACCTTTCACAGAAAGAAAGAGCTGTTTGGAATTTGCACTGACAGTTATTCTAAAGCTTAAATGTGTTTTGTAAAAGACTGACTCACCAGCAGCATTGGTGCCAGAAAGGTAGGCCAAGACTTCAGTTGAACAACTGTTCTTTGCCACAGCCTTGCATCTGATGTGCAGTATTGTTTAACCTGTGAGATGCTATGGATGTAAGGCAAAAGATGAAATTGTCTTTCATAGCTTTGTGATAATGCAGTTATCAATTATGTAATGTGATGTATAATAAGTGCCTTCCTCAAATGGTTGTTCAAATTACTTTCTACCAGCTGTGTTCTGCAGTGCTGGTTTTGCATGTTCCCATAAGGACATAATTATTTTGTACCAAGAAACACATTGCAGCTTGATGTTATCAAGTGAATTGTGTGGCTCTAGTTATTTTCTGTGTATTTCTTTTTTGTCCATTGTAGGTGTATCCAGATGAATCTCATCCCAGGTTTGTCTCTTCAAATGATGGTGATGGCTATCCTAGTCTTCCCTTATGAATAACCTGCTGTATTTTAAAGATGCTTTTCAAGATATTTTTACTTTATTAACCTGTTGGTTGGCACACTTGATTTGCACTAGTTTGCTGTATGTCTGCTTTTGAGGTGATTTGCATTTTCTCTTGAGAAATGAGAACTATATTTGCTAAAGTGAACAACCTCGCAGTTAAGAGCTGCCTGGGGACACTTCTTGCTTATATTGGCTACTGTACTGATGGTGCAAGCTTACTAATTTCCAGAGCGATTTTGAGATTCATTAACTGTTTGGATTTTGAATTCTTGATACAGTTTCTAAATATCACAAAGACATCCGCAATATTTGTATCAATTCTGAAATAAACTAGTTGAGGTACTGCAAGAAAGTTTTTTATGTTGCTTTGAAGTAAGAACATGCTCATCATTCTTTGAGGTTTTTTAGCTATTAAAGGCTGCCTCAGACATCCCTTGCCAAAAAATTGCTGATGCTAGAAGTGTTTGCTGAAGAAGTATTACTGCATGCCTGGTTGGGGGGGGTGCTTTACTGTGGCTTTTTGGTTGTTTGATTCTTTATTTCTGCTTTTCTCAGAGCTTCTGCTTTGGATGCTTTTTTTAATTGTGTGGTGGGCTTCTAGAGGTAAAAGTAAGTGGTATCTTCTGGAGGCACTGTGCTATTGGAGGAATGTGGGAATGGCTTGAGTAAGGCTTCCTTATCTGTGTCTGAGGTCCAAAAATCTGTTTGATGTAACCTGGTACCGCCATTCCTGTGCTATAGATAATGCGGGTGATATCATGACAGCATAACGCTTACAGTAGTTCCCAGAAGATGGCCTCCAGAGCTTTAGGAAGCAAAGGCTTAGAAATAGGTCAGTAGCAAAGCTCCACTGGAGCTATAATAAACATAGCTGGCTCTGGCTGAGAGTGAAGCTTTCCATTTATGTTATTTTACAGTTGTGCAGGCGTGTCTGGCTGTGTATTTTTAAGTGTGCATTCTTTGTTCTTTTGTCTTGCAACCTCATATCTTGGTCTGTTGTTTTTTATTGGTTTAAATTGCCATGCCCCAGCAATTTTTCTTGTTTTATGTATGCTCACTCATTTCTCTCCATCAATTAAATTTAATTTTCATCTTTCCCTATACAATTCCTGCAGCAACATGATGTAGGATCACTTCAGGAGCAAAGGATCAACAAAATCACTTCAGGAAATGTATTTTGTACCTCTGAGTCATGCTTCTCCAGTGTGTTTCCTGCCTGGAACATGATTTCTGTTCTACCTCTCAGCTGAGAGATATTTTGGATATCCTTGGAACAAAACTTAGATCTCTTTCCGTGTACAAATATCTAACATTTTATGGTTTAATTCTTGGTTCTAAAGGTTATTTGTAGTCCTGGCTTCCTGAGATGTGTTTTCCATGGCTTAGAAAACTTCTCTGATGCCTGTATAGGTGCCTCAGATGATAGCACTGGGATGATGTTTGTTCAGTGCTGCTTTATTTCAGTATAATGGTAGCCCCATTTGCATATAATTGTCTGTGCTGTTTTCCAGTACTATAATAACTCGAGTAGAAACATTTGAGGATGGATGTCTGAGTATGTTGTGTCAGTGTAGAAATTGGGCAAGGATACAGGTAAAGGTAGAGATCAGGAGTGATTAGAGTTGAAGGGAGGAATCAGGAATACTGACTATGCAGAAGAAACAACTTTGCACATAAGGCTGATTTATATTCTGATTCCACACAAATATTTACAGATATAAGCTGTGTGCATATTGCTGATTCCTTTGTGTTGCTCAGTTATTTGCTGCAGCTGTTCAGTTCCTCTTTATTATTGGTCATAAATGGGGAGGAGGGGGATTCCTGGTGAGAAGGAGGCAGATGGATTTAAACTAAGGCCAAAATGAGGCTTGATTTTTGTGGTGAACCTTTTTTTAAAATCAATGTACTGAAGACATCTGAACATCAGTGAAAAAATCTGAAATGTCTAAATCTGGAATTCAGATGGAGGGAGGTGAAACATAGTTTGGTTTTTCAGGTCTGTAAATAAATTACAATAATAGGATGCAATATTTGTGCTTGGTTTGGGTTTTTAACCTGAGTATTTTATTCCATTTTAAAGCTTTCCTACAGTTGGAGAAAAAAGATCAGAAGCTAAACATTAATCACCCATCTAAAGGAAGAAGGAGAAATTATTCTTTCACAAGTGAAGAAGTAAAAAAGATTGATCGGGAAAACCAAAGGTTGCTAAAAGAACTGGCCAGACAATCTGCAAAGCCAAGGAGAAGTACCTCGTTGAAGAAGCCATCTCTACCACCTCCTAAATTGTACCACAGTGCCCTCAACAGGCAAAAGGAGCAGCAAAGAATTGAAAGAGAGAACCTGGTAAGTTTTGAGAACTGATTTGGTTAAGTAAACAGAGGACTGTTTGTCAGACTACTCCTGAATACTTACAAAACTGGTAAGGCAGCACTTGGAGATTTATTGCAGTAAAGCTGCAATGAATTTCTCTTACTATGCTGTTTGCATGATTGTTCACGTGTTTTGGGGGGGAGGAATTATGTTTTTTTAAAGATGAAAATTGTTTCTAATGTATATGAGTTTGCTTTACTTCAATATCACTCAATTTAAGAGGAACATAACAACCATTACTGTTAACATGCTTAGAACTTTGGATAGCAGTTTGACTATTCATCCTGCTTCCTGCATCATGATTACTAGTCTCTCAAGGACAGGCTTGTGAAAAATATAGCAATCAGTATGATAGCATCAAACTCATTATATTTGAAATACAGAGGATACAATGTGAATGTTACTTTTGGTTTTTGACTCATTTTGTAGCTATCTGTCTCCTTCAATATTTGTAGCACTCTGCTTGTCACACTATTTGAATGTAACGGCAATCACAGTACCTTTTGTAGAAAACAGAAATTCAGACTCATAAGGATATTGGCAGAGTTGTCAAATTAAAAAATAATACTGGTTTGAGTAAGATTTTTAGTAATTGAACTGTAATACAGACAGTGTCATTTTTGTGTCTCCTAGTTGTTCATTGCTGTCTTTGAAAATGAGATTTAATATAGCTAAAATATTTGTAAAACTTATAGTGGAAGTAGTTTATTAATTTTTTCCCCAACTCAGGACAATAGATATTGCTCTTCTGTTTGAAAGAATGTGTTTTGTTTGACATTGTTATTACTTTTGAGCAGTTCTGCTTACTTTTTTATCCTGTTTGAAGTGTACAGGCACCTAAAGCATCACAGTTCTAATAAACTGAATTTCTAGCACTACTTGGGATTATAAGTATGACATGCTTTCTCAGAGACTGCAAAGAAAAGAGCTGCCCTATCATGCCCATTGATGAGGGGTTTGCTTTGTGTAGCTGAAAGTGTATGCTTTATGAACTTGTTTTCTTCTTGTCAGCAACTTTCTTCACCTTTGTAGACTGAAGAGCTGGAATTCCATGGAATTTCCTTAGCAATCGTTCTTCTATTACTTGGCAGGATTTCTTTTTTCTATAAAGGGTCTGAGGTACTGTATACAGGATCTGCTGCTTGATACACCTTTGTGAAATGTTTGTTAGAGAAGGATACAGGTTTTGTAAGTATCTCAAGAATAGAAATGTACAACAGTACTCTGTGCAGGGGGGCTAAAGAGTTTTGAGTATATCTTGCTCTCACAGACTCTGCTAGAAAAAGTTATGATGGCATAAAAAGATGCCTTGCTGTGAAGAACAGTACTTAAAAGGTAGTGACTAGCAATTCATGGAAAAAGCACAATTGGCAAAATAGATCACTGTCCAAATTAAAATCAGAATTTTGTACTTGCTGCTTTTGACTCTGTGCTTTCATAAGGGGAACCTGCTTTTGATTGCTTATCTCAGCTAGCACGGCCTGAGTGCATCGCTTGCCAACAGAGGATGCTGCTGATTCAGAAAACATTCTACTCTTGTGTTTGAAGATACTCCCAACCCCATCTCCTCTCCAGTGGAAAGGGGCATAAGTGTGACTGATACTTTTTTCTTTTCCCTTGTGTGCATATATGTGTGTCTATCTGTGTTGACATATTAATAATTTCTGCCAGTATAAATAAGATTCTCAACTTCATAGACTAGACACTATACACCATTTAAACTTTTAGTGGTTTCTTGTATAGTGCAAAAATCTATACTGGTATATACAGGTAAGCATTTGGGGACCTTGAAATACAAATTTTCAGCCACCACACCATTCTTCAGTCACTTTATCCAAACTTGGAAGTAATTAATATCTGTGCCGATCTGCAGACAGGGTTTTTTTCCACATACTAGGTTCAGAGCCATTGTACGCCAAGACTAAAGACAAAACACTGGTAGTTCCTGAGATTACAAAGTACAATGCAAAAAAAAAAAAAAAAGGAAAAAAAGTTTCCATGCCCCTCTCCTCAGGGGAGGTTATCAAGAGATGGGATTGGCACATAAATGCGCCTGGCTAAGATATACTGCATTAAGGTGCAAATGTAGTGCAATTCTGTGATCTTAGTATTTAGGTTACAGGCTCTTTGTGGTCTTGTGGTCAGGATTTTTGTGGTCTGCTGATTCCTGACCCACTGGAGACTCCTGAATGCTGCTGTGGTAATTATAACAAAGACATCAGTCTTTATTATTGGCAGTTCAAGGAAAATTTTATTACTTTGCACACTCTACTCTAAGCTTACATCTGCTGTGGTGATGCCAGCCACAGGAAAACCTGGTAGCTGTTCAGTTAAAAAGACTTTCCTGTAAGTTGAAGAACTTCAAGAGTTCTTGGCATTCAGTTTGTCAGGTTAGAGCTAACTAATGCAACTGGCAGTTGAAGAAAATGACCAATACGTGTACTGTTAAGAACAGAAAGCTGTACTTGAATGCAGTTACTTCCTTCCCCTTCCCCCACCCGGACTCTGTAAAGGGACAGTGTGGTCACTAACATCAGTGACATTAGAGGAGGCATAATATAAATAAATTGGAACAGCTGTCAAGGCACACTGGTCAGCTGGTTAGGATTCAGAAGAGGTGAAACTGGAGCCTTCGTGCATTTAAAAAGCAAAGTAAACCAAGAAAAAGTATTGCTGTTTTACCTTTTCTCCAAACTCAATTTAGGAGTGCTCTATTTGCAGTTACTCTTTTCTTCCTTTTTCAGTGCAGCTGCAGAAAACTGTGTTTTGGTTAACAACCCCCCTCCACCTTTGTCTGAGAGCATTAAAATTAGTACTCGCCTGATATGCCCAAAATTGAATTAGTAGCATTTATCATAGCCCACTCTATAGCAGCAATCTCTCGCTACAGTGCCAGGTTCCTTTGTTCTCCAGTTGTTGGCAATCTGATGTTTCCTGTCACTGACAGTATGTATTTTAGTGTCTTTCTAGATACTAATCTATGTCCAAATGCCTAGATTTATAGAGGATTATCCCGTTCCTAGAGGTAGTAATGCAGGAACACCTTCTGTGATTTCCCCAACCCCTTTTGTTAATGTTATTCTGCTTTTATTGTAAATTATTTTAATAAAGTAAAAGAAGATTGAGGAAACAGAAGCCTGAGGAGGCTTTTCTCAAGTTAGGAGATCATCAGTGATATTATGTATGTATTGACTCGAATCAAGAGCTCTGAGGAGCTACAGTGCAGGTTAGAGCAACTAATGACATTCCTGCCATTAGTCCATTAGTGTGGTTGTTTTCTCCTTTTTTCTTTTCTTATTTGTTAAATCTGATTGAGAATATATATTTGGTTCTAAGCATCCAGATTATGTCGTAAGATCTGATTCTTTGGTCATTCAGATCAATGACAAAATTTCTATTTTCTAATTTTTTCTAATTTAGTGACACAGGATTAGGGCTCCAAAGATTTAGCACTTCCATAGAACAAGGAGACTGGCAGTGTTCTTCAGTCCATTTCTCAAAAGTAGAACATGATGAAAGAATGAGTAGATTTATGTGTGTAATTGAAAAAGAACATTTGTTCAAGGTACTTTTACCATTGAACAAGATAGTTCCTCTGTTAAGGACCTCAAGATTGTAAGGTTGGTAATAAAAACATAACAATCAAATTAGTTCTGTGTTATAGATACAATAGGTCAGGACTGCCACTTCAATGTGTTGATGAGTTTATTTCTGTATACAGCAGGCTATTCTCCAAACTGCAAAATTCACAACTGCAAATAGCATGTAAGTTAATGTGCCCTAGGTACAATCCACAGCAGCAGGCAAGAGAACCACAGGAGCTATTCTCTCATTCTCTAGAAGAGCTTTTCTTAGAACACTTCTGCACCACAGAATCTGTATTTGCTCTTTCCTTAGCTCAGGACTGTATCAAGCGCAGTGCTAACCTCTTCAAAAAGTAATATTGTAGTGCTGAGAGGTCTCTCTTTTTGCATTGGTGATGGGTTGGTACCTGTCAAAACACAGGCATAAAAGCAAAAGCAGAGAATTGTGTTTAAATTAGAATAAAGTAGGCATATTATGTTCAGGATTGAACTTGAAATTACTGCAGTGTTAAGGAGTGCAAATTCTATGAGACTGTTACAGTTGGAGTGCAGAGCTGAAACATGCTCTATTCTCATAGGGAAGTTACTTCTACAATTTACCCTATCCATTTGTGATTGAACTGACCTTATAAAGAGCTTCCGTTTTTAATATTGAAGGCAGATAAGTAATCTCTGCAAGTCTAAATGTAGGTAGTGGTATTAGGAAATGTGTCTAGAGTTGACTAAAATGCTTGATGTAACATTTAGATGCAAGCCTACCATTTAATGTTCTGCAGCTGGCTTTAGTGAAGAGCTATTTCTAGCTGAAGTCCTTCCTTTGACTTTTGCTTACTTCGGTGTTTGCACTTGATGACGAGCTGACTGGCGCTTGGTACAAGCACTTGTGACATACTGTGTCTAAGCCAAAATCATGTCACTTTTCTCAGTGCCCATGCATAAACTACCAAGAGTTTGTAGATTCCTATTAAGCTGGACAATGACATCCTGTGAACATTATGCTATATCCTAAGTCACTTTCTGTTATTTTTTTATTCTAAGAATAAAAACAAACCACAGACTGGGAGTGGGGAAGAATGATCATACAAAGTGCAGTTTAATGGCTATACAGACAGGTTCTTGACTTCTGCCATATGAGTATGCATCTAGACCATACATCCTTATTAACAGAGTTATTTTTAGTACTTTGGAGACTTACATAATCACAGTTCGCGTTGTCTGCTTTTGGTAGGATGCATGTCATATGTGTCATTGCCAAATGTTTGAAGGCCATCAAATGAACTGATGTATAGATTTATGTGAGGCAATTACTGGAGGCAAAATATATGTAAAGTTGTATGTAGCTGGGTACTTTCAAATTTGTCCTGACATCAGTTTAGGGGTGGGGTTTTTGTGTTGTTTTTTTGGTTTGGTGTGGGGTTTGGTTTTTTGGGGTTTTTTGGGGGGGAGTTTTTGGGGGCTTTTTTTGGTTTTCTTTTTAGATTATGTAATTTCTAAAACCAATAAATCCTGTTTCAAGTAGATGTAGTTATGCAGACTGGGAGACTGTATTTTACAAATATTGTATCATAGCAGTTCTAATCTAATACTACTGCATGATTGCCAGGGTTAATTTTAACAAGAAGAAACGATGTCTATAACAATAATTTCAGCTAATTTTCAACCCTTAGGGGTATTTTTATCCACATTGTGGATAAAATAGTGTCATGTGAATGTTTGTGCTTTCCTTTTGACGTTACTTTCACAGGATTGAGTGAGTAATTCTCTCTGGGGATCTAGGGCAATATAAAATGGTCTAACTAGGTTTGCAAAGATTTGTTAAAAAAAAAGAAACACCCAAAAGCCACCAACTTCTTGTCCTTCTGGAAGTTTAGAGGAGAGGAGTAACCAAAGGTGGGATTAGAAGAGTGGAGTCTGTCTTCCCACCACCTTGACTACTGCCAAACAGATGTGTTTCAAGTTACAGTAAAGTAGAAAGAACTGCGGGGTACTAATGATGTTACTCAACATAGAATTAATAAGTAAGGGATAGTTACTGTTTGTGTCATAATACTGAGAAAAGAATTGAATGCAAGAAGAATAGCCCATGATCCTCCCAATGGAGGAGTTCATGTTGTGCAGTTCACATCAAAATCTATTTGTGAATGGTTTGGGGTTTTTTGTGGCTTCTTATTCATTCTTTCTCTTTCTTGACAATATTTTTCTTTGATATTAAGGCACTCCTGAAAAGACTGGAAGCAGTGAAACCAACACCTGGTATGAGGCGTAATGAGCAACTGCTGGACTATCAGCGCCAGATGAGTTACATAGGTTCTTCACCTTCTGTAAGAAGAGGAAAATCTGCTTTCAGCCATCTTAGTCCTTTAAGTAAGTACTTGGAAGTTGCAGATTCTTGCATTTCTTTGCATGTGTCTTTTTATAATTCAGAATTGCGAAGCACTTACTGCTAGAAATAGCAGATGAGTTCCTTTCTGTTCCTTAGACTGATCATTTATCACACAAAAATCTTTAACATGAATTTTTTTGGCCATACCAAAAATATGATGACCACATGCATTGTTTACTTACCATGCTAAATTTCTAAGAAATTACCTCATTAATCGTCTTTCCAAGAGGGTCTCATTTTGCCAATAGCCTTTATTGAGAGGAGAACAGAAGGGGGAAAAGAAAATTCCCAACACAAAAACTCCAAAGAAGATTCAAATTCTCATTCAGTGAATCTACTTTTTCTCTCAGAAATTGCAGTGTAATATTTGGAAGTAGATCATGTGTCCCCATAGGGCCATACCCATCAGATTAAAGAAGCACAGCACTATGGCATGGGCTTGTATTCTTTGTCCTGAGCATTTTGAACAGCTCGTAATGTTTTGGGTTTGTATTCAACTTACTGTGATTTGCTGTTGTTTCCAGATTCTTTTTTCTCTGGAAACTACGGTAATGAGCGTTGTAGTACTAATATAGCATGAAATTTTCTGTTTTACTGAGCCATAAGCATTCTCTCTTTGTGTGTGTGTGTGTGTGTGTGTGTGTGTGCGCGCGCATGTGCATGTGTTAACAGGATCATCCTATTCAAGAGCATCCGCTGTACCAAGTACAATGAGCCAGAGGAATGAAAAACCCATACCTGATTCAGCCAGTGGGGCATTACAGAGGCCTAAACCCACTACTGTTCGTGCTGCTTGGTTATAAATGCATTCTTTGTCTCACATTCTCAGATGATTCTCAGCCTTTTACTTTTTTAGCGCTTTTGTAAATTCTATGGGCAAAAATATTTCTTGCATTGTTGAGTGATTAAAATGCATTGAGTATGATACAGTTGCTTATAAAATGATTTTAAGTGAACACTTTCACTTCAGTAGGTGTGTTCCATGACAGGAAGAATTTATGAAAGAGAAAGAGGTATTTAAATGGTCAAGTTAAATAGAAAATGCTAATTACTATGTTGTTCTCAGATCGTGTCATTTGTATCCATAACATGGAAGGACAGCATTGCTGCACTACAGGCACAAGGTGTAAAAAAACCCTTTAATAATACTTTAAAACATCGCATTAAACTCATATGCTTACTTCCTGGATTCTCCTTAGTTCCCTGCTTTTCATCCTGGCTTTAGGTAAGCCTTCTGAAATTTGTGGTCATGTTCTTGTGACTGAAAGAATCTTTACAGCAGTATGAAGGGGTGAAAAGCAGATTGTGTATTCCTGCATGGTTAGCTAGAATGTTAAGACTGCGGATGATGTTCTGCCACTCTTGCACTCCAGGTATTGAATGTTTGTTTTGTGTTCAAGGCTGTGTCTCTTCCAGATTTAAAAGAATTTTGGAACCTTCATGTAGGAAGGAAGCATCTGATGCTACTTGAACAAGAGCAAAGACTGAAGTGAACAATAGTTTCAGATTGATTCTAAACAAGAGTAAGTTTTAGTTACTTTGCAAGCTAGAACATACTAAGCAAGGGAAACATTTCATGGCCATGCTTTTGCAGATCCTTGCCATTCTTGGTGGGGAAATGCAAATTTGAGCTGCAGGCAACATGAACATCTGATTTTGAGAGGAACTATTAACCAGGATTTAAAAATAAATAAAAGCAGAAAATAGAAAACCTTGTTATGTTCTTAAACTGTGTTTTAACTTCATGTTCATACCAAATACTTGTAATGTCAGATAAGCTTCAGCTGCAACATCTGTTTACAAGGGGAGCAAAATCGAATGAAATTGGTAATTGCAAATAGTAGATGGTATGCTTTATTTCTATGCATAAAGTCAAACTTTCAGTGAGCTTATTTTGTAGGACTGTGGTTTTATAAAAAGCATAAATTGTGATGTCACTACCCGTGGATGTTGCTGGAACCTTGCTTGTTTCCCCAGTTTCTTCCCAGGAGAGATACAGGAAACCTCTCTGTGTTGTGCATAAAGGGAAAAACCACTTAGTAATGCTGGGTCTTAGCCCTATTAAAAGGAAAGTTTATTATTCTTTGCTTGTGCTTGCATGAGGGCATAGGCTTTCAGGTATTCTGCCTTGCAACAAACTTTTTCCTTGGTCCTGTGTGATAGTTTGGCGGAGCTTCTGCACTCGGTGACCTGCAGATCAAATGCAGCTGTTTGACAATATTTGAACTTTAAGCAGCATTATGGCAGACAGGTTTTTATTGCCATTATTATTCATTGATAGGGACTGTAAGGAATTTTTTTGCATAGTGCTGATGTATTTATTTGTACTATTGTGCTCATTAAAATTATTCACTATTTAAATATTTTTGTCCTTGAATGTGAATATTAGGGTCACAATACTTTTGAATGTTCATATGGTAATGTTTTTCTGTGAAGGAATTAACCAGATGGATTACTTTTAATTGCTTCATTTTATTTTATTTAACTTTGGTATGAAAGACTGTCAATTTTATATGTAATTTTTGTAAATCATAAGAAATAAAATATTTAACATGAACTGTTACTGCAGTGGCTTCTTTCAGAATTTTATAATTGGTACTGAAGTGTGAAGGAGGTCACAGGAGAAGTGTTTGGTACTACATCTAGGGGAAAAAAATGCAGAGTCTGTTTATTCATTGATACACTTTATCAGTTAGTGACTTTGGTGTGGGTTTTTAAAAATAAGCCATATTGGCAGGTCTTCATTAAGTTAGATAATCTCATAGAAATTTTAATAGCAAAATGTCCTAACAGACTTTTCTGCCCTTTTGGTAAGGTTCCTCTTCATATTCTTTCTTTCTTTTCCTCCTGCCCCCAAAGATCTCTGTGAAAGAAAAGTGCAAGCTACTTTGCTCCTCCTGAAAGTGAACTGCCACACAGGTTTGACATATGGTTTCAGGTAGGAGCCAGTCTCCCTGCTGAAGTGACAGGATTGCCAGTTTGGGTGATAGTATTGGTGCATTGAACTGACTACTATGGGAAATGGGGTGTGATGCTTCTGTCATGCCTTTGCTTGAGCAGTGTTTCTGCCTCACTGTGGGCTATGTTTGTGCCAGGACAAGGTCCTGCTATGTAGTCTGTTTACCCTACTGAAGGTCTTAAAGAAAGCCCTGCCTTAGATCAATATATGAGAGGAAGAAGAAATGATGTTTCCCTGTCTGCTCATTTGGAACATAACAGGATTTCCTTTGTGGCCTTCCCCTGTGCCAAAGCCTGTCTTCAGTCAGAATGCTTGCAGTCTTTACTGAAGTTCCTGAGCCATCTCTGTTGGCATCCTGTCATCCTATATTTCCTTATCATTATTAGTGGTAGCAGTAGTTACTGCTAGTAACTACTAATTACTGCTAAGTAGTTACTTAGTTACGGGACTGTTCTTACCTCAACCCATGGTAGTTACATTCTTTTGATTCTCCTCCCCATTCCTCCAGGAGCAGGGGGGAGTGAGTGGCTGAGTGGCTGAGTTGCCAACTGAGCTTAAACCAGGACACAACATAATTGCAGTCCTGGAAGATGGCTCTAGCTGCAGTTCATAGTTTCACATTCATCAGGTAGGAATCTCATGGTTCATCTGCCACCTGCCTTTGAGCAAATAACACCATGAATATTACACCTGATGCTTGGTGTACCTGGCATGTAAGATACACCACTTTAAGGCAGAAGGTGCCTCTCCTTCCCTCTATTTCCTTGTTGATATATATTACAGTGGAAATACTCATCACAGCCTCCATATGATGGTCATGACTACAAGGCTTGGAAAGTTTCATGACAATGAATACATTCCAGTGTAAAGCCTATATGCATCACATAAGACACATGAATTCAGCCAGCCTTTTGATTTAGGGCAGTCAGACACTCATCTGGTGATGACGTGTTGAGACAGACTGTTTCAGGTATCAGTGGGGATTACTAATGCATGTGATACAGATGTGGTTTGAATTCAGGATGCATGGTACTCATACCTTGGTCAACAAAACTGCTTACATCTCTTGGCACCTCCTGACCAAGATGAAACAGGATTTGGCAACTCTGATCCTTGTAGCTGTCACTTCTGGTTTCAGCACTACCTGTGTTACTCACTAATGCCATGATTTTTGTTCTGGCCTCTGATTGTGTACAGTAATCATAGTTCTCTCCACTGCATTTTATGTGGTCAGAGTTTGCTTCTTAGGACTAGAATATGCTGTTGAGACATTTAAACTGGTTAAAAGCAAGAGGAACTTCACAAGGGGAACACGGGTGCTTAAGATACACTGGTTGAGGCATGATGCTTTTTCCCCTGACATGCTCTATTGGCTAATGATACTTGCCAGCTGAGATGGTCCAGTAAATATGGCACCCCTAACAGTGCACTTAAGTAAGTGTCAAATGATTATTGTTATTTCTACAATAGCAAAAAAAAATACAATAGCAAAAAAAAAAGAAAAGTTCTGTAGAAAAAGCTTAAGAGGCTTACACAGTGCCAGATAATCACTGAGTGTGCCAATCAGCAAATCACCTTAAAGGACACATATATGTGCTCAGTGTATTGAAAAAAAACAGGAAGAAGGTCATGAATATATTAATTTATTTCATTGTTTCAGGTTTAGTTCAATTGAACATCAGCAGACAACTTTTTGCTTAGTGACAATCCAGGAAATTCTTTAAATGTTATTTCCACATTCTACAAAGTATGTTTGTAAAATAAGGTTATGGTTTCAGCCATATGACTTTATAATTTGTCAGTGAGGAGGCTGCAGTTAGGAATTCAGCCTGGTGCTTTAATATATTTTATATTTTTAGAAATGTTTTTCACTTACTATGTATTAAAAAAATACAGCTTAAGGAAACAGTTAAATTCATGCTATGTCATCACACTGTTGGATTAGCTAGAGCCATCACTTAGTACAACATGTATTTCCAAAGATGTCATTCTCTTAAATCTCCACAATATTACATTTTAAACTAGGTAGAGACCACCTAAGTCTTGACTCTAGACAAAATATATTACCTCAAATTTGAAGTATAATATATACACAGGTTCCAATACAAATGCTGGAGAAATTTTCATACAAAAATGGAACTGTGATGTAGTGGACAATTTTTAAATTGATGCATCCTGGTCTCAGTCAGATGTTACTCAAACTTTGTTTCCCTAGGAAATAATTTTGTTGTCCATTATATCACAATAGCATATTCTTTTGAAAAAGTTGATTGAGAACAATTGAACTATATTATGATGAGTTTTAGACGTATTTCTTGATTTCATCATAAAGTACTAGTACAAAAGCTCCGCCCATGCCTCTCAACACATTCGACCAGGCACCTTTGAAGAACGCTTTGGTTCCTTCATCTTTAGCTATCTTCCTCCAGCAATCAATTGTGCCCTTGTACATAATATCAGCTGTGGAAAAAGACATAAAGGTCAGAAGGCTTGAAGTTATACAGCAATTCTGTTTCAACTTTCATATATTTAAAATGAGGAATAAGCCAAGAATTTAAAAATCAAATAATCAATTAATGAGAAGTAATTCTCCATGTGGAAATTAAATCAGTCTCAGCCTTTTAAGTGTAAAGGCAGAAATACTACCAATGTATTTCCTGTTTTTTTTTTGTTTTTTAAGGATTCTAGTAAGTCATTAGTTTTGCATAACACAAAACCCACCCAGCATCTCCCACCACATCTTGATGAAGAGGTGCTTCCTGCTGCTAGACCACCATAGCACTTATTCTTACCTCCCTTTCGGCCAGACTGCATCATCATCCTACGTCGCACAGTATCAAAAGGGTAAGAAACCAGCCCTGACACTGCAGTGACGGTCTGGGCAATCATCCAGCTCACTACAATATGCACGTTCTTTGGATCAGGCAACATACCTGTCATCAAGAACAAATGACAAGAGTCAGTACAGAGGGAAAGGGTTGTGAGGAAGATGGCTGTGAAAGAAACAACCACCCACCAACACCAGGAGTCACTCAATCAAGTGAGCATAATCAAGTCTGAAACTTCTCCCTTCATCCATATGTGACTATTACCAGCTACTGCAAGTTTATAGGACTGCTGGATGTTGGGAGCTAAGCTGCCTTCATGCTCCCTGACCAAAAGGTCTCTCCGGCAGAACCCTCCCAGGCTTCTGTCATGAGGACCAAGCTATCATACAAGCCCACCTGTACAAGCCTTAAGACAAACTGTAAAGTGTCTGAACACAGACTGCGAACCCAAGGCTTCTGCTCAGAATAGCAAGTTAAAGGAGTCAGGAATGCAATTCAGGAACACATGTGCATAATCTAGCACTAGCACCCTGAACTGCTGCTGAGCCATGCCTGGCTTGTCCTTGTACTGCCAAGTGCCCCAGAATTCCTTTACTGGACAGGTCTTCCCTTGCAGTCACTTCTCCATGCACTTCTTACCCTTGGCCGTGTCGTAAACCCCAAAATAGGCTGCTCTGTAGATGATGATGCCCTGGACAGACACACTGAATCCTTGATACAGGCCCTTCAAGCCATCAGACTTGAAGATCTTGACAATGCAGTCGCCTAGCCCAGTGAACTCCCTCTCACTGGCTCCTTTGCCCACATCAGCTGCCAGCCGGGTCCTGGCAAAATCCAGCGGGTAGACGAAGCAGAGGGAAGTGGCTCCAGCGGCACCCCCAGATGCCAGGTTCCCCGCAAAGTAGCGCCAGAACTGCTTGTGCCTGTCCACTCCCCCCAGGAAGATCTGCTTGTACTTGTCCTTGAAGGCGAAGTTGAGGGCCTGGGTGGGGAAGTACCGGATCACGTTGGCTAGGTTACCTCTCCAGAAGGAGAGGATGCCTTGCTCCCTGGGGATGCGGACTACGCAGTCAATGATGCCCTTGTACTGCTTGTCCGCCGTGATCTGCTTGCTGGCATGCTGAACCTGCAGGGAGGAAAGGGACGGGTGGGAGGGTAGAGAATGGGACACTGCAGGCGTGACCCCGCATGGCGACCCCGTGAAGGACAGCGACCGGGCCTGCCCCACCGCTGGCCAAGCTCCCAGCGCCCCGGCGCGGTGCTGAAGGGCAGCTCCCGCGTAACCGGAGCCAGCCGAGCTCCTGCCCTTATTTAGTCACGCCGCCCGCCGCTCCGGCATCCACCTGTACCACAGCCCCGCCGCTCCCCGCACCCCCTCACCTGCAGCAGCAGCTTCACTCTCTCGATGGGGGCGACAGCAGTCTTGGAGATGGCGGCAGCGATCCCACCGGCCAGAAAGTCCTTGAGGAAGCTGACAGCTTGGTCACCCATGCTGGCAGCGGGTCCGACACCCCCTGCCCGGAGACAACCAACGAGCCGTGAACCTCCCCACCCGGCCGGCCCCGAGCACGGCTCGCCAAATAGCACCCCGCCCCGCGCCGCTCCTCTTATATGCCGAGGACTCTCGCGATAGGAGGAAGGGACCACCGGAGCTCGGGCATTGGCTGGGACCCCCTTGAGCCCGCCCCCATTGAAGGGGCGCGGGGCAGCGGCGCCATGTTCCCCTGTGGAGGGAGCGCGGGGGCCGCTGGTCTCGGGACGTTTAAAGGGCAAATTAAAGTTATCTGCCGGGGAACGCTATGTCAGAACATGTGCCTGCTGTATTAATAGCACCCAGGAGGCACAGGAGGGAATGAAGGAAGCTGGCAGCAGTACCTCGGGCAATGTTAACTGTTTCATGCAGGCTAGAGGCTGGTGCCAGAGCCTGAAAACTTCCCCAGAGAGGTCTGGGTGCAGCAACAAGTCAACTTGTTGAAGAGGGAGTGCTTTGAGCCTTAACTTCGTGTGCATGGGTTCACACCAGCAAGGGTGAGGGGACATGGGTGCTGACAGGCACCCCAGTGGGAATGCTGTGACCTACAACAAAGGTGGTGCACTTGGAAGGTGGTGCAGTGGTGCTATGTGCATTGGTAACCCAGGTGTGCTGCAGGACTTGGGTTTCCCAAAGAAGAGACAAATGTGCCCTCCTGTGTTGTACCTTCGTTTCAACCATGCAAGGCCAGACCCTCACAAGAGTCCCAGTCAGTTCTCTGCAGGAGGAAGGAAGCGGAAGGGACTCAAAAAACGTGCCCAAGTACAGTTAAATTGCTTGACCTGCACTAGGAGTCACAGGAAACACTGCTTCCATTCAGTGTCTTAGGGACACATTGGAGTCTCAAATGAAGACTACACAGCCCCCTCAGTAGTTGCCCTGTTTCTCATCTTTCTTGCTGACTCCCATAGGAAAGCAAGAGCTTATGATACACTGTTAGGTGACAGTTGTGTCAATAATTACATGAAAACCAGTGCAGCAAGTTGTAGATCCATTGAAGTTTGCCATAAAAAGGTATTAAGATGTGCCTCCAGGACAGTGATATACTGAGGAATTTCTAGGGCAATGGTTTCTGCTTTGATTTGGTAATATGGTACCAATAATGGAGATAGGTGTTAAAAGACTGGCCATTCCATGAAGAGACATTCTCTTCAGGACAGCAAATCTCTTTTCACTGACGTGTTTGTTAGCACAAGTCAATGAGGGTGTAAATTTGATCCCCTGTCTTTCTTGGCCTCTGCTGCTCTTAGGTCTGTTGAGATAGAGGTCTTTTCTCATGAACCTCAGCTCTGGGAAGTGGATGACAGCTATAACTTCCAGGAGCACCCTTTGCATCCTGGCCATCCTGAGTAGATAGAGCCTATATGCAGCTTTTAAGAAAGGGGAAGAGAACCCCCCTGAAAAGATTTTTTCCCTGAGCAAGGACTGAAAGCAACTGCAATCAGGAAGCATAGGGGATCCCTAGAATTAGACTGCGAGTTGACGGGAGTATTATTTAAATTATGTAGCTGCCTGGTACCCTAACCTCTCATTTTTCTTCCTCATACTTCCCTCATCAGGTTTGGTGTCTCCTCTTTTCACAGGAAAGTAAATATCTCATCAGAGTTTCAGGGCTGCTGCTGCTGGCTTCATACAGACCAGTTGGATGGTGGTGCTCACAGCTGCTGCCCGACTGTCCAGACTGATATCTTCATTGTGTGCACTCAGGTGTCAGACAGTGCCATACTGACTGGTGAGTGAGAGGTAGGAGGGTGGCAGTGGGATGCTACTGGGAAGGAGCGGAGTGGGGGGCCTGGAATGAGACTGTGGGGGGAGGTTTGGCCTGAAAGAATCTTTTGCCTGCCCTTTTCCTACCATCTTTGGTTTAAATTGCCTTTTTTTAAAGCTAATTTAAATTGCCTTTTTAAAATGACATTTTAATAAAGTCTTTCTCATTAGAATTCCAGTTAGGTTTCATTACTTATTGTTACACATCATCATCCCTGTCCACAGAGGCTTTTTGGTTTAATGCGTATTTCTGTAGCACTATTTACCCATGACTGCCAGTATTCAAATAAAGCAGCGCAAATAAAGTGAATAACCTCTTGCTGCTTCTGCATCTTCCTCCCCTGAGTCCAGATGTCTATTTCCAAGAGATATTCAGCTTCCAGTTTTAACAGAAGCAGGGCTGGACCAGAGCATAGCTCTGCTACTCTAAGGGTTATTCTTCATTTATCAGATTTTTGCTCCAAATGCCTGGTTTGGATAATTTCTAAGTAAGACAATGCGGCTTTTTATGCTAGCTACTGTAGGAGTTCACATGTATCCTGTAAGGAACTTACTGCTAATGCCACCAGACTTGAGAAAAAGTATTTCCACTAGCTGAAAATGGCATTAAAAAATGCAAAAGGAACTTGGTCTTTTCATACAGTTCATTGGTCTTTGGTGGTCTGTATCCTGAATAGTTACTAATACTTTCATAGAGAAATTGTTAAAACAGTTCTGAAAATGCAAGCTTTCCTTTCTGTATTATTGAAAGCCAGCTTTTAAGCCTCATCTTCCTTAGAACTGTAGCTGGCTTTCTAGGCTGAGTTTGTGGGTGCTGTGCTGCTGACATAGCATGAAGACACTGGAATTTGTTCCTAAAAAATTTGAGCTAAAAATAATAACCTTGATCTACAATTTCAAGAGGTTAGTGACTGACTGCATTGTGCTTTGATGTGTGAATAGCCAGTTTGAAACACTGCAGGAGATCAACTTTTACAAAGTAGCGTGCACCGTTGTGTATTTGCGGGAACCTGAATATAGAGGCTTGGCCAGACGCTAACTAAGGAAGCTTTTTCTCAAAGGTCAGCAGCCTCAGTCTGACAGCAGACACAAGGGGGAGCACAAGGAACCGGTCAGACCGTCCTGACTCCCAGCATAGACAGTGTGTTGGCAAGATGCTAAGAAGTGTGGAGTTTGGGTTTTTTTTCAGGAAAGATTTGTGCGGGTGAAGTAAATTCTCCTTGTGTGAGGTTGATTTATGTTTGTGGTCAGAAGGTGGAGAGTAAGAGAGCCCAATGAGGTTAAATGAGGATGGGAGCTGAGGAGGAATACCAGGGTTGGTAGTGTCAAAGATGATCAACAAGAATGAAGTGAATATACAAGGATAGTTTTAGCGGGGTATTGCTGTGTCCATAGGGTATTGCTGGCTTAGAATTTCTCACTGAGGTGGAGAAGAGGAAGTCTGAACAGTAAATCTAAGCAGCACATTGAGGAGGGAAGCATTAGTGCTGAAAATAGCAGCAGGAGTCAACATAGGGTATGTTTTTATTAGAGCATGTCTGTACTGTGAGGACAAGGAGTTGGAGGAGGGTCAAAATTTCAGAAGAAAACTGAGGAAGTGGATGAAGATGGATATGAAACAGATCAGAAGTTAGGTTGTAGCAGGACAAACAGGGGCTGTAAAAGTAGGAAAAAAAACAATATCCAACATGTAAAACAAGGAATAGACTTGCAAGAGTGTACCATATTAATATTTCCTTTGGCAAGGATTTGTGCAGAAGATGTTCAGGAAGAGAGTATTTGAGAAGTGCATTAATGGTGAAAGGCAGGCAGGTTTTGAGTTAACTTAGAAAAGTATGAGGCAAAATTAAGAGGATGACATCACTGGGAGACAATTAAATGGTTGAGAATGAAGTAAACCTGATCACAGGCTGACTAGGAAATTGAAGCTGAAATCAGACTGAGGGTGTGTGTTTGGCAACCAGACTTTTTAATTCATGAGATAGGACTGTAGAGGAAGAAGCAGAATGTGCAATCAAATCCAGGCAAGAGAAGAAAGATGAAGCAGGAGAAAGAAGGCTGAGATTAGGTGGGGCTTTATCAGCCTGGCAAGATGAAAATAATGGAAAGAGCAAATGAGAGGACATGAGGAAGCACATGCCAAGTGAGCTAGCAGGTCAGAGAGGAAGGGTGGAATGACAGAAATCAGGAGAAAAGCAATCAATGGTTGCTGCAGATCACATCAAAGGAATGGCTCTTTCAGGGAGTAGAACACTGAGTAAGGGGTACAAGTGAAATGATTGGATCAGGACAAGGAGACATATGGGTGTCTACGACAGTATTTCAGCAAAAACAAGCTCAGAAGCTTCATGAGGATGATTATGAGAAATTGTGAGGACAGGAGGGGAGTCAGTTGAAATCACGAAGGAAAGCTGATGAGTAGGAGCTGGGTGTCTGGCCAGCAATTCTTCATTTGGGAGACCTGAGATATTGCCCAGAAGCAGATAAAAAGTGTCCGAGATGGTGAGGGCAGCTCTAGTGTGAGAGTACGGAGTGGGATGAGATGAGAAATTGAGGTTTCTATAGGAGACTGAAGCTACAGACAGAGAGCAGACAAGGGGATTCAGGATGTGTGGACACTGAGATTTAATAGGCCTGTAAGAAATGAAGTGTATCTTGCAGTGGCAGCAAGAGAAGAGAAAAAAGGTGATTGGAATGGGCAGAAGGACAGAATCAGAATGCAAGAAGGGCTGATTGAGCAACAGTAAAATCTCAAGAGAGTATGGATGGAGAGGTGGAGGTGTGGCAAATATCACTAAGGGCAAAAAGGAGGCAGAGTAAGATGCAGGGCTTGGTGCTTTGGGTAGGTTGTTGAAGAAACAGCTAAAGGAATAAAAAGGGAGAAAGAAGATCAGGCTATGTGAGGAAGGAAAACTGGAGGAGTACAAAATAAGTTGCAGCAAGAGGGCAGGGTGAGAGATGTGGAAGAGTAGCCCACAAGCAGGGCTAACCAGATTAGACAGTCTCTCTAGCCTCCATTGGCTGGTTCCTTACTGCAGGTGTGCAGCCAGGCATATTATACTTTTGAATTTCCTTTTGACTGAACTAGTACTGAAAGTGTATGTGTTGACTGTCTTCTGCCATGTTAAGGATTGCCCTGGTGAAGGCAACTAACTTAAGGTTAATAGTTTTTTCAAGGAATACTGTACTTTTTTGGTGTAGATCTCTGCAGGAAATAATTTCTTTAGTCATTGCCAAACATGCATCATTATATGATGGAGTATATATCCATTCTTGGATTCAGTGATTCCCAGGTTTTGTGCTTCCAGGAAAAAATACATACTAAGAGGATCTCTGATGTTTTATTTGTTTGTTTGTTTGGGTTGAAACATACTTTTCATGAAGAATCTGGAGATGGTTTTAATTGGATCAGAGCTTTGTGCTCAGTCACATAACCTGCATTGCAACAGCAAAACGAGGTAATTATATTTTTATATTTCAGAAACAATTTCAGGCATGAAGTGTAGATTTCAGTGTTACATGTACTTGCAACAGCTATTACCACAACAGTTTGAATATAAATTCAAACTTATTTTCAACTAAATGAGAAACAAATTACATTGCTCAGCGGCTGGATGATCAATTTCTTTCTATGTGCTGGTGGAATGGTTCACAAATATATTGTTATTATAATTCAGATGGCATCAATTATAATCCTAGACATGTGTTTATTACACATCAAAGTATTAATATTTCTGTATTTTGAAGAAAATGACAAAGACAGCTTCACACAACACATTATTACAAATGTGGCTATAGTGATCAAGACTGTGAGGGGAAAAAATCACAGCCCTGGCTTTCAGAGCTACACATGCACCTTTCCATTCATTATGGAGATGCAGTATGTGTTGGCAAAGGAGTTCTTTTTATGATACAGCTTACTTCTTTTGGGGTGCTTTGATTATGCTAGCAAAAATCTTACTTTTTCCCCACATGAGCTGCCTCTCTGCTAAGGGACTTTGTTAACAGAGAGATTAACCTTATCAGTTATATCTGAGCATGTAACAGTTTTCCATAGTTGCTCCTGTACTTGCCCTATCCCTGTATACAGGACACCCCCACACTAAAGCAGTAGATAGGTAGTTAAGAATAGATGTGTGTAATGTTTGCAGCCTAATTTGTGTTGGAGATGAAGGAGTAGAGCTATTGCTCCAGAAAATAAGGTATTCTGAATTAACTGATCAGCTGAGATTGATAAAGTGGAACAGCAAAGTAAAGGGCCTAGATTCCTTTTAAATTATAGGCACATTAGTAGCAACTGTCATTTTTTCCCAGATGGAATCCTTTGTTACACCTGTGAGTTTTCCTCATGGGCTATTTTCCTCTAAACCTATTTGCAGCAGAACTAATCAGGCATTAAAGCATAAGCAAGGAAATACAGTAATTTCAGCAAAAAGTCCTCAAGTCCAGTGTATATGCATGAAAGAAGGAAAGGTCTGCAGAACAGCCAAAACCTCCGCAGCTGAGGTCAGTGTTGAAGACAATAATCATACCTCTGAGGGGAAAGAAAAGTGGTTGAGGTAGTCTTGAGATGTTACAGTTTATTCCTTCTGCCTTGTGAATAAAATCCGGAGGAGCAAAAATTTAAAAAGGACATTAGAAACAGAAACTAAACAAAACAGAGAGAGGGCTAACAGGGTGGAGGCTGGGAAGAAAGTACTTGAAGATGCAGATGACAGAGGAACACCCAGTGATGCCTGGCACAGAGCTAAACAAGACAAGAGTGCACATGTCCTCATGGGCACCTTTATTTGCTTATTCTTGGCATTTTTTGTCTGATACCAGTGTGACAGAGATTTGTTCTTTTCACACCACTCCAGCTTCTATCTTAAATTACATTAAGCTAAAGACCTTAAAAAACATTGTATCTGCAACATCTTCTGTCTGCTTTGTTGGATGGATCGATTCTGGTTTGTTATTCTGTGATATTAAGCCTCATAGTCTTGTATTTAGCTTAATTAGTCTAATATTTAGCAGATGTGGTCTTCATGCTGTCTATGGGGGTGGTATTGCTGAGCCTTTTTGTTTGCTACAATCTGGTCTTTCTAACATTTTTTAACTTGATAAAAAATGTGTAATAAACTGGAATAAATAATAAATTATTATTCTGAAATGTTAGTATTGAATTGATGACTGCCAGTAAATCAATTTCATGCCCTTGGTGCCTGTATCACCAAGGAGAATGCAGGTAAGAGCAGATGTTTCTACTTCTGCACTGTAACAGGCTGAAACTGCAAGACAAAACCATTGTCAAGCTGGAGAACTCTATGCAGTAGATTGTGACCCTGTTACTTCTTGTATGACTTGATCCAGTCAGCTGCTGATCTGATGGACAGCTGGAAAAAACAGCAAAGCAAAGGTATAAGTAGCTTCTGCTCTCTCCAGGGGTCTGACAGTTAGAAAATGCTATTCTGTAGTCTAATTTGTTCAATATATCATCTGCCAAAGGCTTATGAATCAAACTCAAAGCTTCATGTTTAAACTTAGGCAAGAGGTATCTTTGAAGAACAGATCTGAGATTAATTTAAAATAGCAAGTGGTGTCAGTCTGTTGTGTCACTTCATGGGATATTTGGCTGCTTCAGAACTCACTCTGGAAAAGATCCATTTTGAATCCCAGTCCCAAAAATTCCTTTGGATTTGCGCTTACCCAGCTGAGCTGATATATAAAGGAGATGAAAGGGAAGAAATGATAGGGACAGAAGCAGAAGTTAGGAAATAATTAAGATTATGTGGTATTTTACTTAAGCTTAACAAAAACCTAGTCTTTGCTTCAGTCAATCCTAAAGAGTGACTGCCTGTTTCTGAAACCACAGGAAATGAGACCTTGTAATGCTTTCTTGTAAGACATAAGAAATAAAGATACTTTATTAAAGGATTTTATGAAATGTTGCTATATTATTTGAAATTAATATATACAGTATGTACAGTTCTATTACCACTATGTATGGATGAATATATGCTGTGTCTTACGGACCAACACTGTAGAAATAATTGTCCTTTCTCTCCATTTAATGTATTCTCATTTATAGGAGGATGTAGTAATGAAAGAAACTGAGCTATTCTCTATCTTCCACGCAGTTATAATAGGGAAAAAAAGAGAGGGGATGTTCTGAGTATATATAGTGTGGAAAATTGAGTTTGTGGGGACCATCCAGACATGTAACAATCTTGAACAGTCAGACTAGGATAAATTATCTGGACCTTCTAAGTTACTTCCAGGATCATAGTGACAGAGGGGTCACCCACAAACTGTATGAGCCTACTGCTTGTGTATTACTTGCCTTCCTTTCAGATGTTACAGTTTTGAAAGCTAACATCCATTTTCTGCACATAGAAGTAGACCAGTGACTCAGGTCAGAAGAAGCAGTTCAAATACAATAGATAGATCCTTATGTAATTGCAGATAGTCTATGTGGCTTCTATGCATTTCCATCAATTCATGATTAATTTTTGTGAGGCACTTTTTAAGTTTCAGGCTTCCTTGTTCACTGGTAATAATAGGCAGGAAGTGCTAGAAGAATGAGAAGACAGCAGTGTCCCTGCTACGCAGCAACATGTTTTTACACACTTTTAACTCCTGTTCTGCTCCTTACCTCTGCAAAACAAGATTTCAAAGCCCTTTAAGCAGAGTACTCCTCTTCCCCTTTTTTCTCTTTTCTAAAATGCCCTCACTTTCAGAGAAGAAGGGAACCCATTGACACAGCTTTTGGGAAAGCTACCGTAATGCTGTGCACTTTATCCTACTGGGCACTGCTCAGAGGAGGTTGTTCTCAGCTTTGAGCAGCACCAGTGGGAATGGGGGGAGGCCACTATAGCAGGGGATGAGAAGCATACATTTACATAGGCTCCTTTTTCCTTCCACCTCTCCACTCTGCAGCAAGCATTGGTTTATTTTAGCTTTGGCCTTCTGGAGCAATTTTATTTTCCCCCTGAATAGGTCAGCCTGGGACTGAGCCAGGATCCGTGGCCTTCTATAGCTGGGGTGACACGGAAAGCCGGAGATACCTACCAACTAGGCAAGGCCTCCAAGTGCTGGGCCTGTGCCCAGTGCAAGAGCAGTATCCTGGAATAACCTTTCTGATAAACAGCAGAAAAATCCGCATGGGGTCTTTTTTCAGAGGCTGAAACAGGCAATAGTGCTGCCCTCTGCTGTTGGGATTTGGGAAAAGAAACAGTCATAAACTAGCAAAACGTTAACAAAATCTAAGTAGGAAAGCAGTAGTATGTGGGTGCATGAATTATATAATCCTCTCGTTTTATACAGTGCTCTCGTATCTTCACTAGCAGTTTGGCTTGTAGTTACAGAATATAGCTAATAGTTCTGTTGGGTTTTAGCACTGGTGGTGTCCTTGTGGCTGTGCAAAGCATCTTGTGACCTAGAAGTCATACTTTCTGGAATGGATGGTTGTGGTTCAGTGTGCAGAGGGCAGAATTTCCATCAGTAATTCAGATTTTTGTAACTTTGTTATTTTTCTTATTATTATGTGGAATTATTCCTCACAAGTACTTAAGAAAAAGTTACGTAGAAAGCTAAAGCGATCCAGAATTGCTCTTGTTTAAGTACAGGATGCACAGAGGTGTCTAAGACTTTTTCCACAGCTGATCTACAAGCCAGTGTGGAAGCAAACCAGAAGTAATTGATATTTACGTCAGAGCTAGAGGGAAGTGCCATCGATGGGCATTTCCTAGCCCTAATGCAGTACACCCCTGCTGAATTTGGTGCATATGTAGCCCTGAACCCTTGCACATCTGCAGATATCCCTGGCAGCTGTAAGAGCTGTGTTTAGGGCTCTGTTTGGGAGTATAACAGCTGCATCTGGGCTTGTGGTATATGATTCAGGAAACCACTGTTTCACTTCTCAAAACATGTTACAATGGTACACCTTGATTCTCATAGTAATGTTTTATCCTTAAATGTGATATTCATGTTTGACTTTTTGATAATGATTTTAAAATCATTGCCTTCAATTTCTTTGCCCCATACATGCTGCCCCAACTGTGTGGGGTTTTGATTTAGCTATTTAGCTAACATGCCCTAGAGAACACAAATGATGTCTCGTGTTCAAAGGAAAGAAACATCACTTTTGGACAAGTACCTAAAAAAATCTAAATAAAGGCACAACTGATCAATAACCCTGCGTCTCAACTGATATACAGTGATAAACAGAAGCAATATTTCAACAAACTGTTATATGGTGTGCACAGCTTTGCAGTGGCTTGTTAATGTGGGCAGTTAATGAATGATAAAATCAATCAAACCTTCTATCAAAGTATGTGACTTAATTAGTGGTTTCTAGAAGTGTGATTTCAGTGTGAGAAGTGGCTGTAACAGTGGAGCTGTGAGGCTGTTCATTGGCTCCCCCTGCCTTCAGGAGTGAATATTTTTATTTCTGTTACAGAAACCCTTTTCAAACGTTCAGGCTGCAACCTCTTGCTGGGCTTTAAAGGTGAGGACTTTTGTGCTTGTGTTGTAAACAATAATCAAGCCATAAATCTGGGACCATCTGGGGGCAAGACAGAGAACCAGCTGTTTACTTTGTGAGTGTGAGCTGCTGAAATCTGTGAAATTCAAAACCCAGAAAAACTACTTGTGATAGAAAAGAGAGATCTGTTTCCAGGATCCCACAATTTGATGCTACCACACAGGCACCTTCTTAGGTGTATAAAAAAATACATACATTAGAAATGCCTACATCTCTCCATTACAGTTAGCTAGTCTACGTGTAGATAAGGACTCTGAGTATTTGCATTGGGACAGATGAATAGCACACTAATTTGCTGCCTGCACCAATCCTGCAGTGTGAAAGGAGGAGAGCTGCTGAGAATTCATGGGCTCAGTTGTATGTAAAGTGGCAGCATCACCAAGTTAAATTTAAAGACAATTAGCCTTCTTTTTTAGGTGGCTCTTATAGATCCTTCGTGTTTGTTTCTTTTTTGTTACTCTGAGTTGCTCTGCAGAGCCTCATCCATCAGTGTGCCTCCCTCACAGAGGCAGACAGACGACAAGCAGTGCTCAATGGAGAAATCCTCAATCTGTATCACCTTTGCACTCCTCCTGCAACATGAAGCTGACAGATACATGGTTTAGGGAGCCAGGTGAAAGTATCCCTAGTGGAAGAGAATCCTTGGTAGCTTAGAAACCTTGGCATCTGGCTGTCAGCTGGTGGGTGCTCCATTCACTGCTTACTTCTGTCCTTTGGTCACCAGAAACACTAGCTGCTGGACCCCAGAATGATGCCCACTCTCAGCTTTGCAGAATGCTGCATGTGCCCAGCAGTTGGGGTGTGGCAGGGTTAGTAAAAATTGAGTGTGGATCTCATGCTGTATATCTTTATATACAGCTTCTTAACTGGAATATTTCTCAGTGCAGTAACCTTTGTTCTGGAGGAGTTCCGGTCACAGAGAACCAGTTCAGAAGTAAAAGTTTAGTTTGAAACATGCCAGCAAAGTGTCCTAAATTATTCGCTACTGTGCTCAGCTGTTTGCTTGAGATCTCTGATACTTTGTTTATATAAGGCAGTATTTTTGTGTTAGGTCTCATGCCATTCCTGTACAGTGTGGGCTGGAGCTGTATACTGAGGGGCAGAAGGGAGACAATTTTCCATTTACCATATAGGGTATGCAACATATTTTAATTGGAATTGGACCCTTTCCTGGAATCTCTGGTTACAATTGGGCAATCCTTTTGCTAACCTATGGCTCATTTGATTTCAATGTGTGTGAAACTGTGTTTTCTTGGTATTGTTTTGTCTTTTTTACATTTTCCTCAGAAAATCTGGAAAAATTAAAAGAAAGGTCATTAGTCAGCAGGAGTTTCAGACAGCAACCAAGTGTATGTAAGAATGTTTTTCTTTATGCAAAACCATCTAGCTGTGGGGAGAAGGATTTTAACTTCTAGGAGTGTTTCCTTAAGCACCCTTTTTCACAGTGCCTACACCTAAGTGCATTCAGGGCACACATGGTGTGTTTCTGTATAAGGGAAACTATGTGAAGTAACCAGATTATTTAAAAGGCAGGGAAATACTGGATTTTCTAGTTTATTTTTCATTTTCAAGCCATATCTGGACAATCCTCAGCCTTCTCCCTATCCTAAGTGTGCCCAACATACCGATGTTCTGAGCACTAAAAGTCTGAAAACCTTTTCATTATTCTTAGAGTGATTATTTTTGCATGTCCTGGTCAGTCACATTTGAGATTCTTTCTCCAGAGCAGTGTGGCAACTGTAGCTTCAAATGATTGTACAGGTTACTGAGTCTCCCATATCTTTAAGGGAAATATGGTTAATTTTTGTTTGCACTTCATTCTGAATAGTTACAGAGAGCAGTTTACCCCTACTACCAAGTAAACAAGGCAGAAACATCTCTGCAGCTTTGCGTTGTCTCCCTGGGTACACATTTTCTGCCATCCGTCTCTAACAGGGAGATCTCAACACCATTCGAGAATGAGTCTGATAGCACTTGCTAATGTTTTGATTGCAGTCTGTCTGAATGGATGGAGGCATCAGCTTCATGGTGGTTATTAGTCACCAACTTAAGCTTTTTCAGCACAAATTTTCTTCTTCTTCTTCAGATTAATTTTAAATATGGAGTTTTTACTGCTGTCAGAATTTTCACATCAATGGATACCTTTACATAAGAACCCTCCTAATACTTTTACATGGAAGCTCAGCTGTACCCAGCTTCTGTTTTTTCTGGCCATGGTATACCTGTGGATGGCTTGCACTAACTGTCTGGAACTCCTTAACCATTTCACTAGTGAGTATTTCTAGGTGTTGTCCTAGATAGAGGGGAGCCACTCCTGAGCTGGAAACTAACAGGTAATAGTTGGAGGAGATCATCCTTTCTGCTCCCTCAGATGTAACCTAAGTCTCTACAAGATTGTTGGGGATGTGAAGCTGTCCTGTCAAACACCTTAGAAACTGGTGTTCACAGTGAGCTTTCTTCTGTGTTCAGCTCTGGGAATAGATTCCTTTTTTGCATTGCGTATTCCAGGCTGGGAACAAGAGTCTAAACTGTACCTCCTACAGTCTCCTTTCCACAAGAACATAGCCATGTCAGTTGTCATCAGTAGCTATAAAATTCTTCACTGCTTCTTTCTATCTCACTTTTCCTTTGGGAATATTTAAAGGCCTCCTTGTCTTGGAGGTACCAACTAGAGTTGGACCATCAGCTCTGAAATGTCTGTGCTGTCTGCTATGAAAAGTTAATTGGGTGGATGTGATGGGTTGGCCTTGACCAGCAACTAAGTACCCACACAGCTGCTCACTCATTCTCCCCAAGGCAGGATAAGGAGAGAATAGGAAGAGCAAAAGTGAGAAAACTCTTGGGTTGAGATAAAGATGCTTAATAAGTGAAAGGAAAAATGCAAAGTGATGCAAAGGTAATCACTCGCCACCTTCCACAAGCAGACTGATGCCTGGCTAGTCTCTGAGCAACAGCTACAATGGCTACATTGGAAGAGAACCCCAACCCCAGTTTTTGTTGCTAGCATTGGATTATATATTATATAATCTTTGGCCAGTTCAGGTCAACTGTCCTGGTTCTGTCTTCTCCCATCTTCTTGTGCCAACCCCTCGCATCCTGCTCACTGGAGGAGAGCAACATGAGAAAAAGAAAAAGCCTTGGTGCTGCAAAAGACCGGTATGTTATCACCAGTGTTTTAGTCACAAATCTAAAACACAGCAGCATATGGGCTGCTAGGAAACTAACTCAGCTGCAGCTAGACCCAGTGCAACAGAGCTGCCTAACATCAATACATAGTTATCAGAAATGAAGGGTACAGTGTCATAGATGGCGTAAGGACCCTGATGACTCAATGGCAGCTCTCAGCTCTTTCTCCTTTCTCATCATATGTTCTCCATCTCCTCTCACGTCAGCACTAGCAATCACACAGCCTTGCAAAAACTGGCTTTTCAGCACATCCTCAATAGTCAGTTGAAGTTGTTATGTAGGCGGGAGGCTGAGAGATTGTCAGAAGTGACCTTCCTGGAATAGACGTGTCAGTTTGTGACAGGGCTATGTGGTTTTACACTGTGCTTGTATTTCATCATTCTTGTAGACTCCTAATTAATCTCCCTATTTCTACTTATTTCCTACTAAATAACTACTATCACATGTAGTCTGTAGCTTCTACTTCAGCTTTAGAACAATTAACTAGAGAAAGCTATATGAAAAATAGTATTGAATGGTTTGATTCTCTGAGGATGTGATAAATGAATCATTAACAGTTATCTAGAAAAGGAACTTAATCTTTGATGTTTGCTACAGAACTAGATATAAAAGTTGCTAATCTGTTATGTATTTCAATGCAATATGGATAGGTGAGATTAATTTTTTTACTTCCTGTGTTTTCAGTGTCTCTCTACATAGGTCTTTACAATACGATATATGGTATACAATGTTTTTGCAACTTTTTTGTCGTTATTTTTAAATCTGAAACATATACAACAATGTGGCACAATTTCTGTATGAAGTTCCTCTTCTGAAAAATCCAAGTGGTATTTTTGGAATGTCCTTGCCACTAGATGGCAGGGCGCCCTTGGGATAAAGGAAACACTTAGGTAGGCTATGTTCAGCAGTAATGTGCTCTCAGCCTGGCAAATCTCTCATTATCAAGAGTTTTGCTGGAGTGAGGAGTGGGTGGAGTGCTGAAGAGAACTGTAATTATGTTATGACCCTTTGACAGCACTGCCATGCAGTTTTACGTTTTCTCCAGGACAATAGATATCTTAGTTGAATTCCACAGAGCTTGATGTAATAATACATAAAAGCTGTGGTTTAACCACAATCAAACCACAAGTCAGTGTTGGTGAATTTGTTGGAGGAATCTCTTGCTCTTGTACACGTGCTGCATTTGCTGTGCCAAGTTCTGAAGTACTCAAGCAGTCCTTAACGTGAATTGCAAAGAGGAGACTGGCCCAAGTTGTGACCTTGGAATCTGGCTTTAATTAGTTTGGAATGGCAGTTTGCTGCAGGTTTCAGATCCAGTTAGCATTTAGAAAAGTTAAGAGCTCTAATTTTTACTCTTTCACACGAATTTCATCTTAGGGTAATTGTAATAAATTCAACTGAATGAAACCCAGGATACTTATGGTTCAGCTGAAGTTGTTACAGTCATCAGAATATTAAGATGAGGAAGTTGTGCACATTTACTGATCCCAAATACATAGGTGTACCTGGGCAAAATGAGTGTAACACCCCTCCATTCTCATGTGGAGTAATTTCTCTTTTTTTTAATACTTCATTCTGAAATTTAAAAATTCACTTAACATTTAGAATTAATTAGTTTATAAAAGGAATGTGGTTGACAAAATGGAAAGTGTAAATTCATTGAAACAAATACAGCTTTTTCAGCTTTGTGAAAAGCTGTTTGGAAGAGGGCATTGTTCAACATATTAATTTATGCAAAAGATATTTTCAAATGGTGTCTGATGTGACATGTTGTGCAATTTTTTTCATCACATTTTCAGAACCTGCTTATCTGTAGTATTTGCCACTGGCTAAGCTTTGTTACAAATGACACTGCTTAAGCCTGTCAAATCAAGACTTGGATCCTTCGGCTTTCATGAAATATAACAATTTTTTGCCAAGTTTTGCCCACACTCAGTTTGGGAAAGATCTACATCTGCTTTCAGAGGAAAAACATATCAGCCTTCCTAGTCTCTTACACAAAGATGTAGCTCTCTTGAGGCTGCATGCATTGCACATAGACTACTCGTACACTGCTTTGTTTGCACTTAGCCTTACCTGTCTTCTTCATCTGTGTGCAAGGGCAGATTTTAGATCAGAGTGATCTAACTGGTGGACTTCCAATCACATCTGGACTGGAGCTGAACACATATTTTTCCAAGCTATCAGCCATGAGGCATCTCTTGTGCTCCAGCAGAAGGTGCTATATTTTTAGTGGGCACAGTGGAGCAGCTGCAGTGTGCAGATCCCAGCTGAGAAGAGAGCAGGGTGTGCTGGCAAAGTGCAGCAGATACACTGCTTCTTGCTGAGAGGCGCTTGGTGGAATTGCCCAGGAAGCCTCAGGCTAAATGAACGGAGTGGCAATTGCCTTAGCCCATATAATGTAAGAATTCTTGTTTATGTTAGCACAAATATTTCCAAGTTAGTTGTGATATTTTTAAAGTTATTTTTCAGAGAAAATGTCCTGTTTGGATCAAAACCTGCACTTCTTTTTTATATCACTTTTTTGTTTTGTTTTCTAATAAAGACTCTCTTTTGCTACCTGCCCTATACAAATGGCTTCTTTTTGCTGAGTCTGCATCTAACTTCAGAAATGTGCTGTAGCACCTCCAGCAGTTCTTCAGGTTTGGGAAATGGCACCTCTTGGTGCCAAATGACAGTTCTTGAACCAGGGAACTGCTTCTTGAAGAAGTCCTTTTCAGAAAGAAATAATGCTTTATTCTGTCTGTTAGCCTGTTACCCAGCCTGGATTTTTCACCCATGGTATACAGGTGTGGCAGTGCTCCTAGGATTAGCCAAAGCAGTTCACACCCTCCATTGCATATAATGTCAACAGTCCAGATGAAGGGCTGGGGTTTACATCATTCTCCTCCACATATCTCACATAGGTAATGAGAGGCTGCTAGGCAACTCTTGGATAGCAGAGGCCCCAGGGGCATGAAAGCTAGACCTGAGCACAGTGTAAAGCAGCCCTGAGGGTGTATGTGGGGACACAGCAATGGTCCTGCATGGTGTCCCTGCTTTTGACATCCCTTCTGAGCTTAGCACCTGGAGGAAGACAATTCTGATAATTCTTCATCATTTGCTCTAGCAGAATCCCCGTGAGGCTTCTCAAGATGGCTTTTGACTTGTTACCTGGAGCAGTAATAAGGAGACAGAACTAAGGCCTTGCACTTCTCTCAATTAATGTACACTTGGCACTGTGAAGTGACTGACCTCTTGGGGAATGTACTACAAGACAGACCCCCAGCAACTGAGAAATGCTTGCAGATCCTACAATGCAGTTGCAGGTGTCTGGTTTACTATGGAAAGGTATTTAATAGTCAAGCACAACTACTTTTTTCCATTTTTATTTTCTCCCAATTCCTGTTGTTTCTACTCTTATGTAGGAAACTGCTGCTATGGCATGTTTAGTACAGACAGGTGGTGACAGCTTGCAGCTTTTTAACCATACTTTGCTTAGACCTTTTCTGAGCATGAGTTTTACAGTACTACAAAAAACACATGGTAGCATTGGAATAGCTTTGTCTCAGAGGAAGATGCACAGAACTAGGGCATGACAAAAAGTCATAGAACTATCTAGACATGCTGAACAATAGGGTTTATGTATCTAAGGAGTGGAATAATGCAAGATACAGAAAGGAAGTACACACAATGAACTGGTCAGTTCAACAAAATACTGTACACATATCACATGATGCATTGTTAGCTGTCAAAAACAAACGTATTTTTGACACAGTATGGACTTGCTTGTGCTTGCAAATGATCCAGTATCCCTGGCAGTTTGTTGCCTACCAGCAGGCCCTGAATAGCAAGATAAAAATAAAAACTGGGAGAGCTTGAGGCTGTAGGAGCATCTTGTTGCCCAGAGAAGTGGGTTAAACCCTGCTTTGCTACTGGAGTGGGCATCCTTCTGGCTGATGCTTCACTGGAGAAACTGTGAAGAAATGGGAAAATAATTGTGTTATGCTGCTGTTTGCCTAGGTGGTATGAAAAAGAAGATTTTCTGGAGGGAAACAGAACTTGTCATTTATGCTAATAAAACATAATTTAGGTTCCATGAAGTCCATTGTTAAGTTTTATTTTCATAAATATTTAAGTACTTGCCCAACTTCTTGTTGCTGATTCCTTAAAAAGTGCCAAAAGAGAGAGATTGTTTCCAATTCCTTTGTGAATCTTTGACTCATTAATGTTGCTTTCACAGGTGAGATACCTGGTTATCTCTTAGAAAATGCACAAGAGGTGCTGAGGAGAAGCCATGTTTTATAAGCAAATGCAGCATGTAGTGAATTTATGCTTTTCCTGCCAAAAGAAACCAAAATTTCCATACACTGGTTTGCACACAGGAATTGTATTGTTGTGCAGCTCACAACTTCCTGCTATTTCTCAACAATTTCAAGTACCTCTGCCTTGTCTTCGTTCCCTGGACAGATCTGAGGTCACACTGCTAGAATAATCCCCTTAGCTTATCTTTCTGGCTATATTATGCCCTGTTTGAAAATTCTTCCCACTTACTTCTCCTTCCAATCACATCAGTATAAATATCTCATTCTTGCTTCAGATGCACAGGGTTCAGAGTTTAAGGCTTACCTATCCCTCTGACCTGGTCTGCTGTCTTACCTGCCTTGCCATCTCTGTTCCTGTAGCATGCTGGTCCTGACACCCTTTTAAGTTCTCCATCTCTGCCTTTTTGTGCTTCTTCACAGTGGCTTTCTTGCAGAAGATGGCTTTATGCATCTTCTCTTTTCCACTAATGACCTCTTAAATCCATGCTGTTACCTTGATGCCCAGGAGTGGTGTTTTTATAGATGATTAAAGACACTTCAGTAACCTACTGAAACAGTTGCAAAATTTCCCCTTGTATCTTATCTTCATCTCTGACTCTCTCATTTAAGATCTGAGAGTTGAGAACTGCCTTTATTTAGTGATATCACAGATATTCAATGTATGATAAAATGGAAATAATAATTTCCCAGTTTGAATGTGCAAATGTAGGTATTGGTACAAAAAAACACGTGGCTTCTTGCAGGTGCTCCCTTTGCCAACGTTCTGGGCTTCTTGCCAAAGCATTTTCTCTCAACCTCCCTGTTAACCAGTCCCTTGAGTTTTGCATCAGCTTCTCTCTAAATAGGCTTAGCCCTCCAGTTAATAGATATCTTTTCCTCAAGCCCTGCCTATTGCACCTGCCTTTGAAAATGTGCCCTGGAGAACCCGGTGATTCATCTGTTGTGTGCTGTTGCTGTTAGATTAAATCATTGCTTAGTTTCAGGTGGCTGCATTTGCGTGCTGGAGCACTTGATCCTCCTGTTTACTGCTTTTGTGTATCATGGAAGTGTTTGTAAAGCTTGAGGGGAAGTTCAGAATGAAAGGTATAATATCAGTGTTTGGGATAACAAATGGTATGGGCTGTACACTCTCTGCATTCAATGCTTTTTCTGTTTCCACACCAGTGAGCATGATGGATGTAATGTAGTCACAGCATGTTTCCAGAAATCCTGAGATCAGTAATGTAAAATAGGTCTTTGGAATTTTAATAATGGAGAAAATGTCAGTATGCAAAGTTGGTGCAGCCTTGTTCCTCCCTTCCCCCAGTTTTACTCCTTTGGACTAGTCTGTGTATTTTCTGACCTTGCAGATACGACAGAAGACAGGGATAGGAAACCCTCCAAAACCTTGTATTGATTCCTGAGCTATTCCAGTAGGATTCACCAACTTACAAAGTAAAAGTATACGGGTATATTTTTAGACCAGACCTTCAGCTCCCATCTCCCTGGATGCATTTGGGAAGTTTGGGGACCTTCAACACTGAAATGACTTTGGACATCTGCGAGGGACTGTGGCACCCAGGGATCACTGGGTTTTTTCCAGACTGCTGTTTTCCCTGGCCACATTCAGGGGCAAGTTGTGTGTCACTGGCAATGTTTCAAGTCAAAACAGTGAAGTGTTGAAGAGAGCATGGTTCTGACCCACCCTCCGTGTAGAAATGACATTATTTATTTAGCCCATTAAATCATGGTGGTGTTTTTCTCATAAAATAAATTCGTACACTGTCAAGTATATGTCTGGGGTTTCAGAGATCGGCTGCACAGATCAGGTATCACACATCACAGTTATAGGCTAATGCTGGGAATACAGAGGAAAGAGAGTTAATTCATCCATGTGGGTATAAATAAGTCCATCTTGGCAGTTGACAGTTCAGTAACTTTCTTGATCATTAAATTTAGACAACCCTTTTTTTGTCAGTAGTTTCTTCATGTAGCTTGATATAGAGAGCAATTTGATACATTCTTCTTATTAAGAAGTATGATTCAAAGCTTTCATTGTGATTTTTGCGGTGCTGTGATTTGTTCCACGTTAGAGAAGTGACTGTTTAGCTCAGGCTACCAGCCTGAGATATCAGCCTCCTTAAGTTAAATTAAATGAGCAGTTATTGAGAGCTACACTGAACCTATAGAATGAGAAGTATTCTCAGTAACAAGTCATGATCAGATTGGGTTCAGTACCAAGAAAAGCCTTACTCATTTGCCTATTATAGGGTTTTAGTTAGTTTGGGGTTTTTTTCTTCCACTTGGTTACCACAAAAAGTGAAGATTTTTCTCCCTCATTTTACATAAAAAATCTTCTTGGTTGACAACAAAAAAAATCATAGTTTATGGTTTTGGTTTTTTTACAAACGCTTATACTGGTGCAGTCAGAACACTCTTCTTTTGCTGTGTGGAGGGGGAAAATAATACAAGCCAGACCCCACAGAGCAGACTGCCTGATTAGTGATTGAAAGATGATTTATTTGCAGCTAAAGGTGCTGAAATGATCTATGTATGAATTTCTATGTCCTTCTAGGCTTTACAAAATTCTTGTAGAGGCAAATGAAGTTGCCAGACAATTCTTTGTCTTAACTACAGAACTATGTTCCAAAAGTTTAATTTTGCTTTTGAAACAGTTTGTGGATTTGTTGTTCTCCCACCTATTTGAAGATAGTGAAGATAAATATTAAAAGCTGTTTTCTTTACCCCAGATACATATGCTTGCTATACAAAATCATACATGTTGCAACAAGTACTGCTCTTTTCCTTCCTTTGGATCCTGTGTTACTTTACATGGAACCCATTTAGCTTTCTTTGTAAGCATGGTTATACACAGAGAAGTAATATAATGACTAAACAATCTATCTGATTTAGTTGCAGAGCTAGAAGTTGGCCAGATTACATAACTTTTTGGCTCTCAGCATTGATCCCCACTGCTTATGCCTTATATACAGCTCAAACTCCATTCTGGGATGGCATCCTTTGGTGCAAGTGATGGAGAGAAGGTTTAGGAGATTTCGTTTAACTGATCATGTAAGCAAATAAATGTTGTCCATTATCACGTATGCAGATAGCTAGTCTTCAAATGACCCGTGCAACAGTGTTTAGCCCCAGAACAGATACGGATTCCTGAAATGTTGTTCTTACTGACAGTCCCCAGCCAGGCTAGGTTTTATTTTCTTCACAGGCGGGGGAAATTGCTACAGGTTTACATTGTTTCTCTGTGTTTTTTTTGCAGAACTCAAGCTCCACTGAATGCATGTGTCTAAATGAAAAGTAATGTAGATACGTGAAGCTGAAAGCCAGTAAAATAAGATACTGTCAGCTGAGGGCACATGCAAAAGCAGCTGTATCTGCCCTCCTCAGCGGACTTCCTCAGAGATAAAGCAGGGTAAAGGATTCTACAGAATGAGCCATTCTCTGTGCTTCAAACCTCTGAGTCAGAAATCCCCAGAATAATTACGGACAAATGACACTCTAACAGAAAGGTTTCTTGAGTTATGTAAATGGGAAAGCATGAGGAGGAAACCAAAACAACAAATAAATATTATGTTTTGTATACACTTTCATTGCCTTGCTAAGAAATATATCCCCTCAAAAGTCAGCTGAGTTTAATCAGCTTTGCCAAATGATGAATGAATGCCTTGTTCTTTATTATTAAGTCATTCCTGTTTATGTCAGTATTTCAAGGATTATGTTTTGATTGTTCTGGGGAGGTGAAAACACTTTCTTGATGATGAATAAACACTGACACTTTTAAATATTTGTATGCAAAATGTCTTTAAAGCCATTATGAAATGCTTTCCAAAAGCGTTAAGAAGCTGTTTCCCCGAAAGGACAGTTTTTCTCTACATTTTCTTTCATGCTAAACAGTCCAAATGAAAAGCCTTTCAGAGTTAACTAGTTTAAGCAATACCAGTGTTTTAGTGTAATGAATAACTTTTTATAGAGGACAATTGCATACCACTCAATATGCTAGTATTTCTATTTCTGTGCCCCACCAATGCAGGGAGTCTAGGGTAGAATTTCTTTCTTTGAGAAAGCTGAAGCGATCAAAACCCTGATTAACCTCTGATATTCACGTGGTGCTCTTGATCTTGAGGACCAAAGCAGTAACAAAGAGTTAATGGCAGCCATATGCTCAGGGTATTGTGGGTACTGTTGACCCAAATGTGAACTCCCCAAGCAAGTGCTGCTAACTGCTGTTTGTTTCAGGTTTGGTGTGGAGATTACTGATGAAGAATTTGTGCTGCTTCTTGACAGACCCCCCTTGATGAAGATGGAAATGTCAGATACCACCAGTTCATGTCCAGGTTTGATTCCTGGTATGTAGCATATGCATTTTATTTCTCATTTGTGAGTAGAATTATTTTTAATCTAAACAGTTCACGTAACATTTCCAGACTGATTCTCATTTCTTAAATGTGCTCCTTTATGACCTCTTTCTTGCATGGAGTATGCTGATTACATTTAAAATTAGCTGATGTTATGGGTGCATATTGTTTACAATTTAGTTGCTTTTTATATGCTAACTATATTTTAGAAGAAAGACTTCAAAGGTAGGTAACATACCTTCATGCTTTCTGAAGGCTGGGAAATATGACTGAGTTCTAAATAAATTATAATGATTAAAAATATATATAGTTGTCGTGGTTTAAACCAAGTCCCCCAACTACCGGAGAGTTAGGAAGGAGAATCCAAAGAATGTAGCCCCCACGGGTTGAGATAAGAACGGTTTAATAGCTAAGGCATAACACAATAATAATGATACAGCCAATACCAAGCGAAAAGAATACAACACCCCACGAGCCACCGACCCATAACTCACTCCACCCTGCCTGGCCGAGCACTGCGTGCTCCCTCCTCCATTTTCCTCTAGAGCTCTACTCCTCCAGCTCTCTCTCCCAGTTGCATCCTGGGCATCACGTGCTATGGTATGGAATACCTCATTGCCTAGCCCGGGTCAGGTGTCCTGTCTCTCCTTCCTCCCGGCCTCCCCTCCTCCACCTGGCTGGAGCACATGCTCAGAAAAAGCCTTGAACAAAAACACCCTCAAAACATGCTCGCTATCAAGCAACTGCCCTCAGCCCAGAAGTCAAAACACAGCACTGCACCAGCTACAAGAAGGAGAAAAAATGACTGCCACGGCTGAACCCATGACAATAATAAAAATAGTTAATATCTGAGAACTTGAAGCATTTATAGGTCCTATACATAGCCTGAAGTACTTTTGAGATGGTAATATTTGCTGATAGAAGCTCTACTCAGCCTCCAAAGCCTACCTGTGAATTAGGATTTGATCAAAATAACTAAACTTCAGGCTAGATAGAGGTATTTTATTATTATCCAAAAATTAGGACTAAATCCCCAAACCTGTTTTATCAGTAGCAGGGCAGAAGCCAGTGACATTTCTCAGGTGAGTGAAAGTCTTGTGAAATCTGGGACTGGAGAAAGCCATTCCACCTGTGAAATATGGAGAAGTACATCCCATCACTTTCATGCACATTTGCATATACTCATTAAAGGTAGACTGCTCAAACAGGACTGCAAATGTTTTTGAGCTATTTAGCAGGTAATGGTGTATATAGTTTGCATACACACATGAAGCACAGGTAGAAGTCTGAGTTCACTATTATAAAACCACATGCAGTACCTTCCTGCACTTCAGCTAACAAATCAACCAAGTATTGCAAACCTGATGCAACTGCTTCTTCCTTCCTATTCCACTGACTGCTCTTTCACTCTTTCTTTCCCTCAGTCTTTGCCTTCCTACTTCAGGAAGCTTTGGAGCTGAATTCAGCTGTCCACACATTGGCACATAGAGTTTTTGGATATGACATGAGATTCTTGAGGTGTATATGACGTTCTAGAATGGTATCCTCTAGGCAATCTCCAAGAGTATCTCAAATGACCCTGGAATGGTTTTGGGAACTGTCTCCTGTTCCTTGCATACTTGTACTGCCAATGCCTCCTCTCCAGTTCTTTCTTATATAGCCCTCTGACTGGGTTGCAGCTATGCTGAATTTAGTTGTGCATGAATTTCTGTGAAGTGTCTCAGCTCTAGGAGTGTGCTGATTGTGCTGTGTTAAGGAGTGAGGAGTCAGAGGATAAAGACTGTCTAGCAAAAGCTGACCAAACTTTAAGAAACAAAAAGCATAAAAACTAAAACATAGAGATGCACAACAGTGGATGCTACCTCTTTCCTCTTGCTGTGCACTCAGCTGCAGAAACCCTCCTCTGTGCTATCTGCCTTTTTTCACACACACTTTGCTTCAGCTCCCACGTCCAGGTAAATTCTGAAATTAAGACAAGCTGATGTCCCTAAAAGAGGCAAGATGATTCTTCTCAGCAGTGTCTTTTCATATCAGCTCATGGATTAAGATGGATCTGGACACCACATTTTTTTCTGTTTCTAATAATTCTAATAATTATTTTCCTGTGTTTGCTATTATTAAAGTGACACCACAAAGGAGCTGCATTTAGCCCAGGGTGTAGCACAGGCTGAGACCTTCTTTTGAAGTGTGTCTCTAAGAGTATTCACAGCTATTCATAGCCCTTTAGGAGAGCTATCACTGAGCCTTTATTTCAATAATAAAAAATCTGTGCTGTATAATATTCTTTAGGATGTCAGCAAGATAGCAGTTAACATGCAGGCTTGGATCACACATTCTTACAGACCAGGAGCAAAATTGAACATCATGATTGGTAACAACATGTGGGAAGCCAAATTTGTACTAACCTAGCCCTGCCATCATCAGGCCCTTTGCAATCCAAAGTGAACTGGGAACACACTGGGAAATAAAAGCCTACCCCTGAGGCAGACATCTACCAAAGAACCAGAGAGAACATCCAGGGCTTTGCTGCTGAGTTTCAAAAGTCATTTAAAACACCTGGTCCAGATACATAAAGCAGTGAAGGAAAGAATCTACAATACTGGCAAGTTAAAGCTGTCTGCTATAAATGGGACTGCACTGAGAGGGGAGCCTGGACGCATAGACAAATGCCACAGGAAGTGCAAAAAAAAAAGCATATGGGGTTATGAAGGCTCTTTTCCCCAGGTCAGCCAGGGATCTATCAACATGCCCAGACTCATCTTTGCACAAAAAATCATGGGACCCTAGAAGCTGAACTACCACCTCTTGCCAGTGAAATAGTAGGAGATTTTCTCTCTTCAGAACCTCTGCAATCTGAATAGTTAATTGCACAAGTTGAGTTTTATATGGGCCAAGTCTTGTGTGACTCCTGTACTTGCTCTGCTATCAAGTGCCACCCAGAATAGGTATAGGTTAGACACATGAGCACCAGCAAAATGTGGGCTTTTTTGCCAGGAAACCCTCAGGCATACCAACATTGTCAGACACAAAAGTAGACCATATATATATGAACAAGAGGATGAATTTTATAAGATGTGGTCTGTTTTAATTGCAGGGGAAAGAGCTGTTAGATCAGAAGCCTAGAATAAGGGAGGAAAGGATTTTAGGGACTAAAGTCATAGCCTGTCCCGTTTGTCTCAGTAGAAAGAATATAACTTGATCATTCAGTGAAGCAATGCTTTCTCTGCAGCTTGGTTTTTTTAACTGATCAGTTCCATTTGCAAGTCAACCTTCATAATTCACTAAAACCAGCAATTTCAAAGGTTATTATCATGCCTACACCTGTTGGTTAGAAATAGTGTTTATACAGAAATCATTATACAGCATAATTCCGTATTTGAATGTGATCCAAACAATTATATATGTTTACTGGGACTATTGTTGCTCAAGTAAATGGGAGAGAGTGCATAGGCCCCATAGTATAGCTTAAGTAATAGCTCTTTATTTGTTTTATGTTGATAACCTGAGGCCATATGCTTCCCTCAGATTAGTTCTCTGTTAACATGGGATAATTTCATTTACTTCAGTGCAAAACTGGAGTGTAATTGAGAACACAATGTAGGACTGAGATGTCATAATTTGCACTTTCATCACCCGCCTTCAATGTTTTCCCTCTTATAAAACCAGATGTTGCTTGCAGGCATTGTCCAGCTTCTCTGCTGTGTAAGATGGGTTGTCCCCAGCCAGCAGCCGAACTCCCTCTGCAGGATGCAGGGAAAAAGGAGAAGGAAAGAGAAAGGTTGTGGGTTGAGCTGAAGACAAGGAGACTACTTACCAATTTCCACTGTGGGAAAATCAGACTGGGGGAAATCAATTTAATTTACTGCCAGGTTATATATATTTAATTGGTAATTTACGAAGTAAAACAACAAACATTAAGACACATAGGGAAGAGACCTTTCTCCCTCCCCTTTCCCAGGATCAACTTCACTCCAGACTCCTCTTCTTATTACCACCACCGGTTACACTCAGTCCCTTCAGTGAGGAAGCCAGTGAAGCAGTGTGGAGTGGGGAGGGTGTTATGGTCAGGATGTACTGGTTTCTCTCTGATCTTCCTTCCATTTTGATCATTTCTTCTGCTCTGTCACTGGCTTTCCATGGGCTGCTGTCCCTTCCAGGGTGGAGGGGGGCCTGACAGGAATGCAATGTTTCTGCAGTATCTGAGATTATTTATATCTCCTGTAAATTTAAGGTGGTACAAATGCCTTCTTCCTACCTTATGTAACTGCTACTTAATGGGCTTAGAAGACCTGGCCAGAGCAGCCACTGTACATTGTCAGAGAGAGCTATCCTTGTGAGTGTGCCTATCTACACACATGGAGAGAGAGCTCCTTCTCAGGTCAAATGGACCTTTGGCACCTAGTTTGCTAGGGGAGAAATTAAGAAACCACCACTCAGTCAGTTAAGGACATATCTAAATCACAGTTTGCGTGAATGTCAGCACATCCTGGAGTCACAGCTCCAGTTTCTCCGTATCAAGGATGATTCTGGAATATGTTGTGGTTCCTTTCTGTTTTTCCCACTGATAACATGGCATGCAGGAAGGAGATGCATTGGTAGACCTATGTCCTTTGAATAGATGCATGGTGTAATCTCAGGACACATTCAGGCTGGGAATCTGAAGCTGGTCCTACATGTCTCAGTTTAGACATAGTTCCAGAGTATTTCTTGATTGCATGGACCTGTCTTAGAATCATAGAATAGTTAGGATTGGAAAGGACCTCAAGATCATCTAGTTCCAACCTCCCTGCCCCTCTACTCTGCTCTCGTGAGACCTCACTTGGAGTATTGTGTGCAGTTCTGGTGTCCTCAACATAAAAAGGACATGGAACTGTTAGAACAAGTCCAGAGGAGGGCCACGAGGATGATCAGGGGACTGGAGCACCTCCCATACGAAGACAGGCTGAGAAAGTTGGGGCTGTTCAGCCTGGAGAAGAGAAGGCTGCATGGAGACCTCATAGCAGCCTTCCAGTATCTGACGGGGGCCTACAGGGATGCTGGTGAGGGACTATTCATTAGGGACTGTAGTGATAGGACAAGGGGTAACAGGTTGAAACTTAAACAGCAGAGGTTTAGACTTGATATAAGGAAGAAATTCTTTACTGTGAGGGTGGTGAGGTACTGGAATGGGTTGCCCAGGGAGGTAGTGAATGCTCCATCCCTGGCAGTGTTCAAGACCAGGTTGGATGAAGCCTTGGGTGATATGGTTTAGTGTGAGGTGTCTTGCTCATTTTCTCTTAGGAAAGGAAAAAGCTTACCACTTTTTCCACACATGTTAGTCGTTAAATAACTTATATGAAACAAGAAGTTAAATGAAGCATCTAGGAAAATCTAAGTTATTTCATTAAAGTTGAAATTAACATGTTTCATTTACTGAAATAACATTTTAATTGGGAATTCAGTTTACTATAAATGAAATGTATTGTTTGTCTTCAAATAAGGTGTTACTTTGATTGAAAAGGAGCATTCTAAAAGATCTAAGTCTGCCTGAAATGGCTCTGCTTTGGCTTGAGATGGTTTCCCATTTGAGACAGGGATCTGTCTTACTCATCCCTCCCTCATTATCCAGCCAGGTAGGCCTAAGACAGACTGTAAAAGTACAGGATGAGCCCCAGGAGACAGCATCTGAACAGCATGTTCACTCCCAGTCTCATTAACAAGAGGATAAATTAAATAATTGCATTGACTGGAAGCAGAAAATGGTTTGTGAGCCTGAGGGAGCCTAATCAGCAAGGATAAGATGGAAACTTTTGTCCACAGTCATAGATAAACCATACAGAGGTTTAGTGTAGCAAGAACAGTAAAATCTAACTTCTTTTTCTATAATGGTATTTTGTACTAGCAAGGATGGTAAGTGGATTAATAAAGACAGAAGTTACTAAGAATCTGCTATAGGTATGTGAGACAAGGTTTCTAAGGAAAGGTAGATTTATTAATTATGGGCACTTTAGACTTTAATTAGCCATGCTATAGTGGCATTTATGGCTCATAAACTCTGAGAGGAGACAATTACCCAGAAAGCAAATACATCTGTAGCTTGGCTTCTACTGCCTAGTCTGCAAATAGCTGGCTATAGCTGTAGCAGACTGTTTGTATGTATAAAATAGAAAGGAGATGTTATAGCAGAATTAAGGCACTGATTGCAATGTTTGTGCCTCCGACCTCTTTTCCCTCAAAGTATATTCATCGAAGGAAAGTTTTAGACTATCTCAGTTTTCACGATTTATGTTTGATAATAGTACTTTTGATTCCTTGCCTTTTACAGTGGAGCTTTGTTGTCACTCTTGCCTTGTGCGTGGCACAGCTGGAACTGACTCCTTCAGTATTTGAAGGAAGATTGTGCTGTGTTCATTCCTTGTACAGTACATACAAGAATAAATTATGTATGCCAATTATGTAGGATGGGGTTTGAAAAATGCTCAAGATATATACCCTGATGGCAGTGGAAACTGTGGTTAAACCCCTTCCCAAACTTAGTGTTCTTAGACTGTGCAGCTACATAAGAAATGTTTTTGAAAATTGTAAGTAATTTGCTTTGGCAAATTTATATATTGCTGTTCTAGAGTGCTGAACTATTGTGTGAGCCATTCTCCCAGCAGATAGCTTCATTAGGGAGAACTGACATCAAGTCACTCCAGTGAAAAGCAGAGAGCCATATAACTCTGCAGAACAGTTATTTTGCCTTGCAGACAAGCTTTTTAAATGTTA